>NW_010231386.1:0-70735 GCF_000690775.1 Eurypyga helias | reverse complement strand
CTCTCTTCTGCTTTTTTCCATCTTGAGCTTGTGTAGAACATTGCTCCCCAACCAGGCACCCGCTCACTGCCCTCTATGGGTGAAGGTTTGAGGACCGAGTTCACCTAAAACTCACTTTCAAATGGCAGCGGGAGCTTCTCCGACGTAAAGAGCAGAAGGCAAACGGTCAAGAGCTCCATTACAAGGGTCACGCAGAGAAGCACCACGTTAAAAGAGGAAGCTGTGAAAAGAAATACATACAAGAGGGACTCACATCAGAGAATGGCCCATAAAAATGTACGTGAAACAGCAGAAAAGTTCCTAAATCAACTTAATCTTACTTAAACTGAGCAGTCTGTGATCTGACTTCCCTGTTCAGGGAGGAACAAAGAGGTATGGCTCTGGTTTGGTCAGCTCTCAGCTTTCAGGAGACAAGCTGCCAAACCCTTGATCTGCCAGTACACTGTGCTCACATGGAAAACACTTCTGGAGCAGCCAAGAAGATCCTGATTTACAGCAGCTGGGCTGGAGGGTGATTGTGGAGGGATGCCAGTGGCCCAGTCCGTCTAACACTTTCACCTTATTTGAACCTTTTATTTTCTTTGAAATGTTCTTCCATTCCATTGTGACTGTTTCTTCTAAGCCCAACGCAGCTTCTGTTACTGGCTGTGGGCAAAACATTTCAGTTCTTGCTTAATTGGATGACAGAGGGAGCTGAGACTCCCTCACTTGTGTGTCTGCTCCACAGCTGCGATTACCAATCTGGCTCCAAAGACCCCTCAATAAACAATCACGCGTGGCGCTGAGACTTACCTAAAATAATTAAAAAAGCATTGAGCACCAAAAAGGCAATAGAACCAGCAGCGAATCCTTCACCGTTCCCCGCCCCGATCTTCACCACGTGGCCTGAAATAGGACCGGAGATTGGGTCGTGAGCAAACCATGAAGTGCAGCGTAACAGGAGGATGACGTATCGGCAGTCGGAATGAAACTAATTGGTGGTGGTCACTATAAAGAAAATCTACCGCGTTGGAACCCGTTGCTTCTGCAAAGCAAAGCGTCTGAGGTATTAACTGAAGAACTGGTGATGGTTCTCCAAAAAAGCTGATGATTTTACCTCCAGCTTGTAATAAACAGGGCCTGGCTGAAAACATTAACAGCTTCTTGCCATACCTCTGAAGCAAGAGCTTCAACTTTCCCCACAGGTGCCCGTTGTAAGAGGAGCTGGCATGGGGCCTGTGTGGAGATGTTGCCCACCTGGCGCTAAACGGGGCTTTTTAAAGGCCAGGGCCAGCATTCTGAGACTTTCTTTCATGGCTGTGACCAACTAAGATGAATTCTCCCAGGCCCCTGCAGGGTGAATCCAGAACCTGGGCTCTTCTGCTGCCTATAAAGCGCCTCCTGAATGTATTATTCTGCAGTAACAGCCCAGAGGCAGGCTGAGTGCTGTCTGGCAATGGTTTACAGGGAAATCTTGATGTCTGCTGGGAGACTCGGACTCCTGCAGCTGAGAGTACCAAGTGGCTGCAGCAGTGGCAATCGGTTACCTGAGGTGCAAGCTGGGATGTTTGGCCGTTATCTTTTTACGAGGAGGAATATTGATAAACCTGGTGCTATTGAACCTCCTGGGAGAAGGAATTAAGTTGGCGAAAGCAATCTGAAGCTTCCTAACACCACCTTTTTTTTTTTTCCCCCTGACTGAGGAAACTAGTAATCCCGACCTTGCGTTACCTGCAAACCGAAGCCAGGTCCATGCTCCCCAGAAGGCAGCGTAGCAGAATGGCAGAACGCAACCAAACCTTCTCCCTCCTTGAACCTGGATCCTGCAGATGTACAGCTGCATTACAGCTCCTGGGATGAGCACGGACGGTATGGAGAGCTGCTGCCTGCCGGGGTCGCTGAAAGTGCCCTGGATGGCAGAGGCTGCAGCCAGGCCGTTGCAGATGTAGAACAAGGCATCTGGCACTTCAGCACTGGTTCCGCTTGGGAAATTCTTGGACCTTGTGAAGATGATTTTGGCAGTCATCAGTGTGGTTTGAAGAGCTGAGCTGGACATAGCCTGGACACCAACTGGAATCAAAACCTTCTCCCCGATGGAGTTGATAAGGCTGGCAAAAGTGGCGTACATTGAGAGAGCAGTGCAAAGGCTGCAGGCAGCTCCCAGGAACAGGTAAGCGGCTGGAATTGGGATCTGATGGATGGAGGCGGTCGTGAGGATGATGAATGAGGAATTTTGCAGCATCTCCAGGGTATCTTTGTGGGTTGACATCAGAAAGAGCATGCAGGCAGTAGCCAGGAAAAACCACCCTCCAAACATTCCCAACCTGCTTTCCTGAGCCTTGGAAAGCCCAAGGAAGGTGGTGAGCGTAAACTCTTCCCAAGACATCACCAGCCAGTAGAGGCTGTGGACACCAAACTTGGTCGTGTAGTAGACATCCTCCCTCAGGTAGCTGTAGAAGCTGGACAGCAGCTGGCAGCTGGAGATGATGGATATCCATGCTGCTCCAACGCAGAAGTTCTTCATGTACCCAAAGAAGTAAAAGGCGAATAAAAAGGAAGAGATGGTGTCACAGATGTTGCCTAGGGCCATCGGCTCGGCGTACTTTGTGTTCTTTCTCTTTTCCTCCCCAACGGCCTTGGAAGAGCTCTTCTGGGCTGACCCCAGCAGCAAGACGTTGAAGAGAGGATGCCCAAAGCCTGGAAGGACGTACCGTTGCGTGATGCCCTTGAACAGGAGAGCCACCGCTCCGTACAACCCGCACGTGACAATGACAAGCTCAACGACACCTGACACAACCAGGGCCCACTGGCCAAACAGCGCAATGGCTTCGAACACCAGGGCGAGCGCGATGGCCCCGAATATGAAGGGCATGATGTAGTTCACTGTGGCTGAGCAGAAGGAGAGGATGAAGGAAATGGCGATGTAGGCCACCAGCCCAGCCACCGCGCTTTGGCTGGCGGAGAGGTGGGCTACACCAGTGGGCAGGAGGTGGCTGGCATTCCCCGAGGGCAGCGTTACGTTCTGCCAGGAGGGGTAAGCGGCCGCGATGATGCGCGTAGTCCCGTAGCTACTCCACAGGGCGGAGAAGGTGAGAAAGGCGGCTCCTCCAAGGTGGTCATACTTCCGGAAGGCAAGAAATCCTGCCAGGAGCTGGACAAAGCCTCCAATCAGGATGAGGTGGATACCTGAGAGACATATGAAGAGGTCAGGTAGGAAGCAAGCCGCCAATGGTTTGAGTTGCAGGAAGTGCTGTGTCTCCAAGCTCTGGGGGACACCCCACTTCAGGTTGCAGCCCTATGGCCTCTGTCCTCCCCTCACTTCCCACCTTTATGACAAATCGGTGTGCTGAGCCTTGGTGTGTGGCCACTGAGCCCTTGGTACGCTCAGCATGGTGAGCACATCCCAGAGTGGTTTGGTTCTATGAGGGTAGGGGAATGGCATGTGAAACTTTTGGACCAGATTCCCAGCAGAGTTGCTGAGGAAGGAGAAGCAGCCATCCCAGAGAGCACACAGACCTTTAGTGCATTGGAGAAATCCCACAATTCCCCACCTGTCCCACCAGTGCTGTCCACTGACCCGTGGGGATGGCTCTCCGAGTCCATCCTGCCTGGCGTTCTTAAGGAACGCTCACCTCGGACCAGCAGCCCAGTGTCACCATGAGCAGCATCACCTACCTGCGAGGATGTCCTCTGCTTCCTGTGGTCTGAGGCCAGTGTGTGCCACCGTGAAGTTCTGCAGGCAGAGGAGGAAGGCGCTGACCACGTTCGCGAGGAGCCCCAGCACCGCTCGCTGGCTCGCTGTAGAAGACGGCCGCGAAACCCGCCGTGCTCACCATGGCCCTTCCAGACAAAACAAGAGTGTCGGCGGTCGTCCCCACCACCTCACTGTCGTCTAGACCAGCGCTGCTTTGGCTCACGAGCCCGGCCAGCCTTCAGAGCCGTGCCCCTGCTCCACAGAGGGAGAAACTGGTGACAGGCTCAGGTGTTTCCATAGTGCCTCCCCGCTCGTTGCTCCAGACAAAGGCACGATTCAAAGCACAACTTTAGGTGCCTACTTTCCAGAGTCCTATCCAGAAAAAACACACACAAACTATTTAGGCTGCGAGGATTTCTGGCAAAAACATGTTTAGGTGCCCCAAAGCGCTGCAGGTGGTGGTGATGGTTCCTGCCCCCTCTTCTCCAGGCTGCTGGAGATGGGGAGGAATGAATAGCCTAACACAAACGAACAAACATTCAGACAAAACCCACAAGGTATTTTTGAGCCATTCCAGGACATTTCTTATCCACTGTTACAGACAAACAGACAGGCACGACGCACACATACACAGTCTCCCTTCCAGATGGAATTTTCCAGCTCCATCCCTTTCTTGAAACCCCAGTGACTAAATAGTCTATTTTCAAACCCTTCATATTTCTACCATTAACTTGTCTATTTGCAGGCAGCCCCCACATTTCCATTCCTCTGCACTCCTGGGTACCATGAGCTGGAGTTTGTTCTCTGGAGGTTTTTGTTAGGAAACAAAGATGAAAATAAAACAGCAGTGTTCTTGTTATTTTGGTATTTTTAGAATGTTTTATGACCTAAAGGAGCTGGAAAAGGAGTGTGTGATGTATTCTGTTCTCAGCCATTCCAAAAAGCCTTTTGGAAAGAAAGGAAAGCACTGCTATTGATATGGGAAGCGAGGAGGTGTGCAGGAGCACCACCCAAAGAAGAAATAGTTTTGTGAATATTAATGAACCTAAATCCCAGTGTCTACTCTTAAACACACAGTATTCCCAGGCAGACATGTACGTTTTTGCAAACATCAATGGCCTCTGGACTCTTGTTCCACTAAAACTTCCATGTTTTCCTTCCCTCTGTTTATTCTAAAGGATGTAGTTTTCACAGAAATGACGGATAAATTGGCTGACAGCTCCGAACGAACTCAGCCACTTCAACTCTCATGAAAAGGGGAAAGGGTAAACACTTTCAAGTGAACCTTGGGGGACAATTAAGTCATTCAATCATTCAGATGTGCTAAAGGTTAGGTTTTTTGGTTCAGAAAGAGAGATGCACCAAATCACGGTTCTGCGGGAGGAAGAACACTCCTCTAATGTCAAGCATCTGTCTGTACTGATGGGAAGGAGGCCCTAAGAAACAACACACTGCTAGGAAGAGCTGAGCAGCTGCCTGTGGAGTCCATGATGCTGTCTTTTTTTTTTTTTTTTTTAAATGACATTCAGATATAAATAAGCAGTTTGCTTTAAATGGTTATGCTTGGAGGCGGGCTGCAATGTTAAGTTCCTCCAGATGTTTCCCTCTGAAATAGCTCAGACAGTGGCTTTCTAGGCACGCTGCAACAAGCCCCTGTTCTGAGCCAGGCTCTGGAGGAGGATGAGATGGTTTATGGGGAGGAAAGGGGCTGGCCTGGCCAGGTGACTGCTTTGGCTCGCAGGAGTGGTTTTCAATTTGCCAAGGCTCACTTTGTTGGTGGTTCCTGCATAACTGGTCATGTTGGTGGTTTTAGAGCCTCTGACATATGATTTGGTTTTGTGAAGGATGTAGAGGCCCAACTAATAGGGCTGGTTCCCTCTGCTTGTGGTGTGATCCTTCATAGGACATCTGAGAAGGAAAATGTACCAGAACATGCCGTATCAGGCTTTGGATGTGTAACGGGAAAGGCTGTGAGAGGATTTAGACCAAGATATGGAGAAGGAGGAGGATGAAGGAGCTTCCTTTGGGAGGAGAAGGTTCTAGTGTTGGAAACAGCTGCAGAACTGCTCTGCTCACACCTACCCAAAACATCCCCTCATGCACTGCAAACACAGACTTGTGCTCCCCGTCCTAAGACCATTTCAGCATTTGTGCATTGCCTCCCCTCCTCGATTTCATGCACCATAAGGACACAAAGTATTAATCCCCTCCCGTTGTTCTCTCAGGAGTAGCTGCACTAGGAATGCTGTGGGATGCAACAAGACCTGGAGAAACGAGGGTCTGCATGGAAACAGAGGTGTTTTCTGTCCAAAGGGTGCCCAGGCCTTGCTTGTCCCTTGGATAAACCCACCCATTGCTGCTGTCACCATGCGTTTCGTTCAGCCTCTGGCACTTTGTAAGTACCTGTTTTCTCCCCCTGCCCTACAGCAAACCGATAACGTGACACCTCTGCCCCCCACTCTGTGCAACGCAGCAAGGAGGGGTCTCCCAGCAAATCTTTCCTTTGTGCTGAAGTCTGCAAACTGGGTATCCTCACCTGCAAAGTAGCTCTTTGGGGAGAGGCAGCGCAGGGCAGAGGAGCCAAGGGGAAGCCCCATTGTGCCATGTGGGGTTAGCAGCTCTCTGCACGCATGGGGTACCAGCCAGCACAGCCACCGTCCAGGAAACCGCAGGGACGGGGACCTCCCCACGGCGAGGAGGCACCTGGAGACCTGGGGCTCTGCCAGGCCTTTCGGAGACCTGGCATGATGGGGCAGCCCGGGGTGATCCTTCCCTTGCGCCAATCCCTCATGCAGCGAGGGCAAAGCCAAAGCCATCCCCTCACTCACCCAACCTCCTTCATCTTCTTTCCTTTTCCTGCTTGGCCCTGACATTCCCTAGCCTGGGGTTTGCAGAAATGGCTTGTGAGGTCCTCCCTCCGTCCTGGCTCGTGTCCCCTCAGCATGACCTCTGAGCCATGCCCACGTGGCCAGTGTGCCAGCTGGGCTGCAGCCTCTCAACACCTTTTCCTTTACTAGCCACCTTGACTGCAATAACTTCCCTTCACCCGCTCCAGGAAAGGTCATTCCCCTCTGCACCCCCTTTCCATCTTGCTGTTATACCTGGGCTTTGCAGCCATCACTTTGCACTGACATCTACTGCCTGTGCTCCTTTCCCTTGGCTGATAATAATGGGAATATTCTAGTGTATGGACATGGTCTCCACGGAAGTCAGAGCAAGGCTTAGCATGCCATGGGACACATATATAAACACCAAAACACTGAGTTTTCAGACACTTATTCCCCAGTGGCAATTTGCGATCAGTTTTCCATTCCCTCCCTTATTAATGATAACAAATATTTATATAGCTCTGAGAAAACAACTGCATCTCTCAAGATAAACACATTAAGAGAATGAAATGCAATTCCTCTTGGATAAGCACACAGCAAGATTAACGGTGCACAGCAACGCTACACAGCTGGAATAAATATCACAACCCTGACTCTCCTCCGGTGAAAACCAGCACGAGGTTGCCCGAGTTGCATTGCTTCGGCCACCATGACCAAGGGTCTGCCTAGCATTCAGCAGAAAACCCGGGCTGGTTTTAAATGCAGGGTGCATCAGGCCACGCTGTTACTCTGTGCAAAATCACATGCAGCATGTTAAGTGTCCCCAGGTTTCACTCCTGGGCAAAGCAAAGAGCCATGGCATTCCCCCAAAGTCCAAACATTCCTCTGGGACCCCGACGTCTGCTGGAAGCTACAGAGTTCAGGGCTGCACTAACGCTTCAATGACCCGGCAGCACATGGCAGGCAAGAGCGCGGAGCTGACTATTTAGGAGGAGAGCCATGAAAAGATTCAGCCACATGACAAAACACTGAATGTATTCAAGAAAAGCATCAAAGAAAAACACCAGTTCCAACGCTTCTCCCTCTGCAGCCTGGATTACCTGGTTTGGTGACACTTCAGCTCAGTGGGAGGATGCTCTTGTCCCTCTCATTTCCTGGTGAGTACCAGTTTTATAGTCCTCCTCTGTAGGAGGAGCCTGGGGCCAGTTGCTTCACACATTGGCACCTGTGGCATTTTGGAGACAGGAATTTCCTTGAACCTGGTCAGTTATTGTCCTAAATCTTTATTTTTTATTTCCTGAAACCAGAAGGGGGGGGCTTTCCCTTGTGCTCAGCAGAAAAAAGCCACCCCTCCTCATCTATTCCCCCCACCCTCTCAGTCCCCAGAGGCTGATGTCATCACACTTGAAATTCAGTTGCAAAAAAAAAAAAAAAACAAAAAAACAACAAACCCAAAAGCAAATTGCCTTTCCGAAGCATATATAAACCCCGACAGCAAAGCACCTTTCAGACAGACACCTCTCCATCCCTTGAATAGAGCAGTGCAGAGCTGGGCATTAAGCAGTGGTAGCAGCCAGCAGCATGGTCTACTTAACCTTACAGGTAACTACTGCTTCATGTACAAACCTATCCACCTCTGATCTTTCCTTTTCCACTTTACGGAGGCAATGTCGTTTTCCGGGTGGCTCCTCGACTGGTCCAAATCGTCGTGGCATTCAACGGGAACCTGCCCCGTTGCTAACACCATCAGATGGTTTTCACAGACGCTTTATCCGTAGTTACTAACCTGTTCCTTCCACGCCTGTTCCTTTTATGTGACCCGAACGTGTTTCGTGCCGTGGCGGGGGGGTTGTTGTTGTTGGGACGTGCTGTGTGGGGTTGGGTTTTTTTTTTTCTTCTCCTGTCCACTCTGAGCTGGTCCTGTTCGCAGTCGTAGAGGATTTCATGGTAGGTCGGAAAGGCTGTGCTGCCCCTTCTCCTGCACTGCTTTATTTCCCTGGCTATTCTTGGCATCCCTGCTGGGCTGAGCTTTGGAAATGTATTTTCTTTTTCTCCTTTAAGTATGTAGTCAGTTTTATCCGCTCGTTTGATCTGTGAGTGTCTCACGACGCCGTGTCAGAGGCGCAACCAGTAAAACGGCTCTGAAAAAGTTCAAGCAGCTTAGGTGACAAATTCTCTTTCTCTGTCTTTACTCTAGAAATCCCAGAAGTTCTTGGCAAGCTCCCGGCAAGTTCACAAAACTGCTGCTCACGGTTTGTATCTCCCTGCAGAACAGCAATCCCTATGCTACTGTGCTAAGCGCACGGAGATAAACCGCCCAAATTCTTGGAAGACGAAGCCTGCCTGGGGTGGTCTTGTGATGATTTCTGCCCTCAGTTGCTAAAAAAAAACAAGGAAAAAAGTAACAGGTGGTGAAAATGTGGATTGCTAGTCCTGCACTAAACCAGAAACTTTAACCGATTTAGAACCAGACTTTCCAAATTCTTACTTTTTGCTAAGCGCACGGAGATAAACCGCCCAAATTCTTGGAAGACGAAGCCTGCCTGGGGTGGTCTTGTGATGATTTCTGCCCTCAGTTGCTAAAAAAAAACAAGGAAAAAAGTAACAGGTGGTGAAAATGTGGATTGCTAGTCCTGCACTAAACCAGAAACTTTAACCGATTTAGAACCAGACTTTCCAAATTCTTACTTTTTGGCCACAGATGTAGGATGTTTAAATTGTGGCTGCCAGCAGGTTGCTCAGTTCCCTAGCTCCTCCGCTTGTCACTACGTCTTTACTCCGTCTGATCTTGCTGTCAGCATTGCTTGAAGGGGTTCCCGGGTCGTTCTCCCTGTCCCTCAGCCAGGGTGCTGCCGTCTCCAGCACCGCAGGGCTACGGCTTCTCTGCTGCAGGCAAGTTAGGCAGAACTTTGCTGCGTAGTCATTTTTTTGTCTATTAAAAAGTAAGTTTGTCTATTAACTTACTTAAAAATGTGCTATTAATACAATAAATGCAATGCATGTTACTTAAGGAACCCTCGAGAAGAAGAGACTTTTTACTAATCCACGCAGATCTATTTGCTCCACGGTTGGATTTGGTGATCTTAAAGGTCTTTTCCAGCCTAAAAGATTCTCTGATTCTTGGTCAGTCTTTTTATTAGGAGTAAGTTCTGCAGCACAGCTGCCATACCAGGACAAAACCACTGGAGTCATGAAACGCTTTTAACTGAAGGGTTAAAGAATACCACTGCCTACGGAGGTGACACAGAGCGTCTGACGATGGGAAGGAAGCAGTCGAAATTTCATGGGTGCAGTGTGATCCGAGCAGATTTTCCTCCAGCCTCTCCAATTCAGTTTGACTTCACTGTTTCCTTCTTGAGGGTGTTGGCGCTGTCGTTTGCGAGATACTGAAGATGCTCTCAGAGGACACAGATTTGTGTCGGCAGAGGGTTTCCAAACTGCTGAGTGTTACAGATTCCTATAGCAATGTATTTCATAGAGCCGCTGCGAGGGGTGAATTTTATTTCGGTGAGTCACGGCAGTGATGACATTCTCAGCTGTGTTTACAAGTAGCTTTTCGACTCCTGGGCTCTAGGTGAGTCCAAATCCATTGGCAAGAAAACTGTGAGTCAGTAGGCATGACATTTCAGAATGAATACACACTAGTGAAATTAGGGAATGGTCTTTTTATTTTTTTTAATTGGGATATTTTCTGTTTAAAAAACAAAGTGTCATATGTACCTGATTTTGATGAGGTTTCCTGTAAGATGTTGGAACAAAGTGGTTTTATTTTCTTGCTTCACTCATCTTGACTTTTTCTTGTGGTTAGTTTCATTTGAACATTAATACCATCTTTTGTCTGTTTGCTTGTGTGTGTGTACCCCCCACATACATCTAAATGGGTGTGTGTATATGTGTAATTTATATGGAATTGCAGCCACGCGAATGTTAGCTACATTGAATTTTATAGTTTTTCTACTCATGCACTCTCAAAACAACATAAAAATTATAATAGGTTATTATAACTATATGAATTACAAATTTATCAAAACAAAGCAATTTGTCACTGAAATTAAAAAGTACAATGGCCCCCAAATGGATATTTTCCACTGAATTTTAACACCTCCAAAGATTTGGAAATGGTGAATTCCAAATCCAAACCTGCCAGAAGTTTGTGTTCTCTGCCCAGCTCTACCTTACAGGTCATAAAGACAGGCACCGGCTTTGCCTTGCGAAGCTCAATGTGTCGCTGCTTCTCTACCAGAAAAGGTGTTTTCAGATGCAGGAAAAATTTTCCTTCAAACACCAAGCTCAAGAGATCTTCTGGTTTAATTCCCTTCCGAAGCCGAGACTGAAGCCTCCGGTGTGCTGAGCTCAACTACGAAAGAACACACAAAAGCCTTCTTTTTTAAGCAGTAGCATCCTTTTGAGTGCATAGGGCTTAGGATCTTTGCTGGCTGAGTCAGGACACCTCAGCACCTCGTAGGACCAAACTTCTGGATAAATCCAGGCTCTGGGTCTAGTTCTGCTTGCCAAAAAATTGTGGAATTTCTAGGAAATTGTGGTTTTATGGGATCCACTCGCAACGGGGCACCACTGGTCATGTAGCAAGGCACCTGCTCTACCTTTTCTCCATGTGAAGGGACATAGTTTGTACTGACCCTTGGAAATCCATGAAAAGGGACAGGATTCACACCAGCCTGCTCCTCTTGGGCTCCCTGTGCTGGCGATGAGGGAGAAGTGGCACCTCTCCTCAGAGAAGATGTGAGTCCCCTTGGCAGGAGCATCACAGCACTCCCCCAAGTGCCTGAAGCCCCAGGAGGTGACTCTGGGCCCAAGTGGCATCCTCAGGGAGAAGCTCACAGCCTGGGATAGCACAGGGAAGCTGTACATCACCTCCCAGATCTGTGGGGGTGTATGCAGCCGTGTGGCCTGAGGGACATGCTGGGCAGATCCTGCTCTCTCAATAAATCCAGTGAGACCAGAGGGTGAAGACCTGTGAGCTGCCAGCACACGGCCCACACATGTCTTTGCCCCCTCCCCTCTTGTTTGCTGCAGTGGTGGCCAGGAGCGCTCCGGAGGAGACCGTGACCAGCAGCTTTGCCTCCTTCATCCAGGCAATTCGACCCGAGCACTTGTCCAAGACGGTCCGTCACAGAAGCAAGAGGATGATCCTTGACAGCATCGGGGTTGGCCTCGTGGGCAGCACGACACACGTCTTTGATATCGCTCTGCAGTACTGCCGGGTAGGAACAGCCCCTTATCACCCTGTCCTCGCCCTTCCATCACCACCAAGGCCTTACTGCACGGCCAATGTAGGGCTGTTGCCTTGAAGCGGAGTGTTCTGGCATCACAAAATCCCTGCTTCCCTCAAGGTCCTCACCTGGATTTCTGTCCCTTTCACAGGAGCTGTACTCTTCGGTTGCCGTGAGCTCCGTCTATGGAAAGCCAGGCATAAAGCTTTCCCCCACGCTGGCCGCGTTCACCAACGGCGTTGCGGTAAGGCGGTTTCGTCCAGGGGCAGCTCTGCTTGGTGGTGCCGTCAAACGCTCCAGTCAGCTTTACAGGAAGCAGACTGGTGTCTTGGGGGGGTAACGGGGGACAAGAAGTCATGGGCTGCTCTGCAGTCTTGCCCACTGCTTTTAGAGGGACCAAATGACCCCCATGGGGGTGACTGGGTGACTGGGTGGGTGTTGTTACAGACGTAGCAATATCAGCTCCCAGCCCCCCGTACCAACATGTCCTTATCTCTATTTCTCTGGCAGACTCACTCCATGGACTTTGATGACACCTGGCACCCTGCTACCCACCCTTCAGGGGCTGTTCTGCCAGCTCTTCTGGCAGCTTCCCAGATGCTACCTCCAAGCACCAAACCCAGTGGCATAGATTTCCTGCTGGCATTTAATGTGGGCCTGGAAGTGCAAGGAAGGCTCATGCATTTCTCCACTGAGGCTCACGACATTCCCAAAAGGTAAACCTCCTTCACCGAGTAGGAAGAGTGTTGGTGAGTCTGTTAACGGGGTGTCAGAATGTTAATTTAAGCCCAGCTGAACTCAGGATCAGGATAAAGCCCTACTGAGAGCCAAAGGCCAGCTCGGCCAGAGCTGGTGAGTCACCACTCATTTCATATCTTATTGGTGACCTCCAGTGATCTTGCCTTAAACATAATCATCAAGAGGTGTCCCACTATGTCCGCAGTGTCACCATTTGAAGTAACCAGGGCAAGAGCACAGGACAGGCAGTGGCCCACAGCCTTGCAGACAGCTGAACTGTGGGCACAGTCCCTGGCACAGTTTCTGCCTGTGCCAACTGCCATTCACCAGGCAGAACCCTGGTGTGGTTCAAGGGATGGTATCGGCCTGGGGCATGTTGGATGAGGCCACCTTATTTGTCTGGGAGGAGAAAGTTGGGCTGTATGGATGCAAGACATGCCACCTACTCTTAGGGAAAATTAAAAATTGCTTCCTGGAGATGCGGAGCTCACTCTGTTGTCTCAAAGGAAGTTTCAAGTAGTCACTTAGGTGTTAGATGGCTAAATTTTGAGTTAGATGAATCCCACCTGCACCAGAGCCGTGAGGGATTTCCACTGGCTGACTAGGCTATTTCCAGTCCCACAGGCAGGTCTGGTAGGTGAGGTGCTTGGGTGCTCCCTGTGCCAAGCAGGCAGGGAAGCCCACATCTGCCATTTCCCCCTTAGGTTCCACCCTCCCTCGGTGGTCGGTACCATGGGCAGTGCTGCAGCCACTGCAAAACTGCTCTCCCTCAGCACGGCCCAGTGCGCACACGCTTTGGGCATCGCTGCATCGCTTGCAGGGGCACCCATGGCAAACGCCGCCACCCAAGCCAAGCCACTGCACATCGGAAATGCTACCCGCCTGGGCTTCGAAGCAGCGCTGCTGGCTGCCCGAGGGATGGAGGCTAACCCCTTAATTCTGGATGATATCCCTGGTTGCTCAGGATTCAGTGCTTTCTACAGTGTCTATCAACCCAAAACACTGTCCACACCAAGTGACCATCATGAGTTTCTCTTGGAGACGCAGGATATTGCTTTCAAGCGATTCCCAGCCCACCTTGGGATGCACTGGGTGGTGGATGCTGCCTTGTCTGTGCGGAATCTTTTCATCAACTACGCAGGGTCCTTCTCTCCCTCTTTGATCCGCACCATTGTGCTGAAGATCCCGGTGTCAAAGTACATCAATCGGCCTTTCCCCAGCTCTGAACACCAGGCTAGACACTCCTTCCAGTTCAATGCCTGTACTGCCCTGTTGGATGGTGAAGTGGGCCTCAGCTCCTTCACGGAGAGCAGCATCCACCGGCAGGAGCTGAGGGAGCTGCTGGACAAAGTGGTGGTGGAGCACCCTGAAGATAACGCGGCCAACTTTGACAAGATGTACGGAGAGGTAGCACTGCTCCTGCACAGCGGGGATGTCCTGACAGGCAAATGTGACACTTTCTATGGTCACTGGAGGAAGCCTCTGAGCAAAGAATCGCTCCTGAAGAAGTTTCGATCCAACGCCTCTCATGTGCTTCCAGAAGAAAAAATAGAAACCATCATCACTATGGTGGACAACCTGGAGAATCTGTCAGATAGTTCCCAGCTGGCCTGCAGCCTGTGAGGGAACAGCCAAGTGGGTTTTTTAATAAGGGACTTGTCCTGGTGAAAATCTGATTCCCTTCTTCATTGGTGCTTTACTATTAATTTCCAATGACAGGAAAGTTCCCACCCTTGAAGTCAAAGTAGACGCTTTAATACCAAAGGAGCCCGCAAGGCAGGAAGTGTGTCTGTGTCAGCAATTAGTACACAGATGAAATTTCAACTCACAGTTCGTGCTGAGTAGCTGAAAGGCCACTACAAATAATAATTTTTTAAAAAATCCCATGGAAGTCTATGAGAATCCTGGGGTATCATCTGGAAGCTGCTTCTCCAGAAGGAACTCTGTCTAGATATTTTATTAAGCTGCACTCAAAGTTATTTCTCTATGGAATGCCTAACCTCTGAGTCTGGGAAGAAGAGGAAGTTCAGCTGCAAAACATGTGCTTTTCTTACTGCTTGTCTGGGCACCTTTCGGATCATGGTCAGTCAGTCATGCTGCCCAGACGAAAAATCCATCAGTTACTGTAAACAGCCCTGCCTGCAAAACCCTCAGGCAAAGAGGGATTTATTTTCCTTTTTCAGTAAAAGCCTGCCATTTCTGCAGCACTTGGGAAGTGTTTGTCACTTCTCTGTGTACAAGGGATGGTTCGAGGACCCTTAAAACCTGTATGTCTTTTCTGAATGAAAGGCAACTGGTAGGTGAGGATCCCTCCATCAGTCCTACAACCACATCCTTCGCCTCCTGTGGGGTGACCCCTGCCAATCCTAGGGCTGTGCCACATCATCCCTCCCGGCTTTGCGCAGGTCGCCCAGGCACCTCTTCAGAGCTGGCTCACCAGAGGTGCTCTCTATAGTCTCTGCAGAGATGGGCACCTCTGGGTGGTGACCTGGGCATATACACGCTGTGACTCCCATTGGGAAATTCCTGTTGCTCTCCCCTGAGAGGAGGGAAGCTTACTCAGAATCAGCTCTTAATTCATCTTTCCAGCTGGGATGAAATCAGACCCTGTGCTCCTGAGTAGCCATTCACTGAAAGGCTTTCTTACCCTGCATCCTTTTGGAACTGTGGGATGGAGAACTATGCAATATTCCTCTGTACATTAAACAAATACTGTGATTGCTGATCCAAAGGACTCGTTTTCAATATGATCGTGATACAGGTACAGAATCTGTTGCAGAGGTGAGGGTTGCCTTCTGCAAGGAGGACTGAGGTGGGACTAGACAGACAAGAAGGAATGAGGGCCAATTCCTTTTTAGCTTGCTGGTAGCTGTCTGTGCAGAAAACTCCCCAGCCAGAGAAAAACTGTTTGCCCACCTGTTAATCCACTCTCTCATACTGCCTAGCATGTTCACACTGAATCTTTCTGAATAAAGAACTGAAGTAAATTAATTTTCTGCATAAAGATTGAATACTACATTATGTAGGCCATCAGGTTTTCAGTTTTAATCTGAACATACGCAGTACAGGGGCTTTTCTAATAGAGGGGGAACCCTGCAGAGACTAGGACAGGGACAACTAGAAGGCTGACCTGCAGCCGGTGATTTCTCCAGAGACCTATATTTACATTGAGCCCTGCAGGCTGTTTTTCCCTGAGAAAATGTGAGAACAATAGCTATTAGCCAGCAAAGCCTGGCTGTGGTTAAACAGGATCTCTCAAGAAAGAGAAGTTACCCAATGTTTCTCCATGAAGCAACAGGTTTCAAATACTTGGTAAGTTTCCATGACAAGCTTCTAGTTTCCCTTGGTTCAAATCAGGTGTGAGATCACCACAGACATCATTCCATGTTTCACAGCCCAGTGAACTGGAAACCCACAGAGCCAGTGCCTTCTAAGTCAGCCATGAGCTCAACATTTGTCAAGGGAATCAATATGTGTGACAGAAACGAGATGGGCTTCAGTGGAGGGAACAATGTGTCTCAGTGGATTATCAATGGTTTCAGTGTCCTAATATTTTTTCCAGTGATCTCATTTCCATGCCTTCTGCACCATGCCATGATGCTGCCATGCAGCAGAGAAGCTGAGTGGGAGGGGAGAGAACTAGCACCTTTTGCCTGTCAGTGCTGGAGCAGAAAAAAAAGGTTTTTCAGTTGGGTTTCAGGCTACAATTTGTCCCCAAGAACCAAAACACTTGTAAATCATGGATTGGCTGTCCCATCAGATGTATTCCTGACACCTTTCAGCAGACAACATGTGAAATTAGGAAGAGAAGGCACAGGAAGGCTGGTAGGGTCCAACTTTCTTTTTATTGGGCCCCTTATCAGTTGAAGCCGAAAGTGGCTTTTCCAGAACATCTAGTGCATTCCTGAGATATTTTTTTCATTCATGGTATTTCCTCTAACACAGCCTAGAACACTGAAAATGCCTCCAGTATCCCAACCCAGGGAAGTGTCACTCATTTCTAGTTTAAAACAGAAAATGTTTCATATCCTTGACTATTCAGGAGGCCCAAACCCCTGCTAATGGAAACAAGGCCTTAAAAGAGCAAAGGGAAAAAAATGGTCTGTGAAAATTATGCACCAACTTGTGTGACACGGAAGGTATCCAGCAATTAATGTGGTGCCACCAAGGTCCCTAACTTCTCCTGTCAGGCTGAATAAGAAGAGAGTCATTGTCCTTCGTTCTACCGCTGTTCCAAGGTAAATGACACTTTAAATTACGAGAAGAAAACCTGTCTCCACAAACATATTTACGATAGCAAGCTCAGTGAATAAAGGACACCGGCAGTGCAGAGCCAGGCAGAATCCACGTTAGCAATCCATCAGTAAGTAGAATCCCATGACAAAAATGAACAAGGCGCCGCTGGCACAAGCACTTGCCCAGGGATAAAGATCCCTGGCCACCCGAGGATGCCGCCGTCAGCCCTCTCCCGTGGGCAGGACCCACGCGTGGGAGAGGCCGCGGGCTCTCAGCACCCTGGAGAGCAGCCACCGGCCGGGGCTTGGGGCAGCGAGGGCTCCGCTCCCGGGTCCCTCCGGTGGGTCCCTCCGGTGGATCCCTCGCCTTGGGTCCCCTCCCCTCCCACCACGCAGAGGTCAGGAGATGCCTGCGGCTTTCTCCCGTGGCAGCTCATGGTGACCCGAGAGCAGCTTCATCCCTACGGCCACCACCGGCAGCAGCTTTCGATAACCCGAAGAGCGGCCTTTTGTAGGGCTTTGCATTTTGTTCACACCAGGGAGAATTCTGGATTTCCCACGGAATGCCAGCAGAAAAAAAGAAATCAATACAAGTCACTGATTATTTCAGTTTTAGAGAGGGTTTTTACCGTAGAGGTCAGAAGAGTCCTCCCTGCCTTCCAACACTATTTCCGTGATGATAACACTGCTACCGCAGCGTGGGCAGCTGGGGAACTGCGCTCCTTCAAACACTCCAAGGTCTTCTTTATTGCTTTATGCTTTTAGACCAACTGAATAATTGCTTTTTAAGCAATGAAAGAAAGAAGGAAACTTAGGACTGTCCCACAAGTAATTGAGTGCCACCAGCCAGAGTCAGAGTGGACTGGGCTGTGGTAGAGCCCTGCTCCAGCTCTGCTGGCACACCTTCCTCCTCACAGGGATGAGCCACGCCGGCAGCTCCATGCCAGAGCTCCTGGAGTGACTCTGGATGCCTTTTCTGGACAGAGGAAGGCAGGAGTGTTGGCCTTCCTCTCCCTGGTCCAGAAGATCTCCCAAGCTCTGGACATGTTGCCAGAGGGAGGTCAAGTTTTGCAAGGAGGCTGCTGATCCAAAACTGAATGACTGAGAAAAACAGTCCACAGGAACTGTGGGGATGGATTCCATCCATGGGGGTGGAATGGGGGAGGACATCCCTCCCAGCTGCAGCACCAGATTGCATCCTTTCCTTGGCAGCTGGGATGTGCAGGCCAGGTCAAAGCCCTGGTGCTGCCTTACTGGGAAAACAGCAACCAGACCAGGCTGCAAGGAGCAGCCAATGTTTTCTCCCTGGTGCCAGCATCTTCACCTTATTTCCCATTCATCCCGGCATAAGTCTAGGTGAACTCACCGACTTCAGACACTCTCCCCTCCTCGCAGCCATCTCATCTCTGCTGTTTCCCACCCTGGGTTACAGGAACCTTATAACTATTTATGCAGAGCTGAGTAGGAGGCACAGAGCTTCAGGCTCAGGAGTGCTTTGTGTCTCAGACACTGAGGCCAAGTTCCAAATTCCCAGGCAGAAAGTGGGTTTCAACAGTCGCAGCTGGATTTAAACCACCGGTTTGGTGTGAGAGCCACCAGCGCCAGGCAGCCTGAGTGCAGCCAAGCAGGCGGATGGATAGGAAGGGAGACAAACCTTCTTCTGTGTAAAAGTGACGGTTAAGAGGAGAGAAATGACAGGTTCTTTGTGTTCCTGGTGGACAGTGTGGAAATGAGAAAGTGTCAGACATCAGGAAAAGTGGCCCAACAAGAGCAGTGCAGCAGTAGTAGGACAGATCTTCCAAGAAGGTCATGAAGTCTCCACTGATGGTGATTTATAAAAGTAGGATTCACCCCCAGGGATGAGAGCTGAGCAGGCTGCCTTGGCAGAACTTTCAAGGTTCTTGCAGCCTTACTTTTATGGCTGGGACTTGTCCCAGGTTTGCAAAATAAAAGCTTGAAACTGTAAACTGGCCATCACAAGCCTGGCTTCTGCATCCTGACTCCTGCTGGGACACAGGAGGGTATGGGTTGTGGTTAGGGTTCCCCTCTGTCGACTGCAGTCTCATCTGTGCAGTACCTGGAAACCTCGATTAGGTTCTCATCGGGGTCTCGGAAGTAGATGGATGTTATTGGACCCACGGCACCAGTTCTGGACACGGGACCTTCTTCAATAATCACCCCACAGGCCTGGAAAGAGACGTAAATGGAGGAGTTTAATGCTTAAGGTAGTCTTATCAGGGCATTGTGCACCCCTTCTCCCTCAGCCTTGAAAACATGAGCGGTTGGATGAGACAATCCCGACATTCCCCAAGACACAGACCCTGAAATTGTCACTTGGGAGGCTCTGGCTTCATGCCCTGTGCACACTCTACACCTTCCTCACCTTCAGATGATCCAGCAGCTGGTCCAGGGGCACCTTTGTGATAAGGCAGATATCTGCAGAGCCGGGAGTTGGGCACCGAGCCTTGGGTTCAAACTCCTTCCCAGCCTCATGCAGGTTAAACTTCTGGTTGCCAAAACGTAAAGCTTTGCGATTTCCCTGTCCCCAAAGAAAAGAATCAAAGGGCAATGAGAATTAATGGGCTGGAAGCTTTCAGCATCCACTCACCTGCGTAGTCCTAAAAGTCCTGGGGACCCGGCTGTAGTCCTGCAAACGCTGGGCTCTTCCTGTGGCTACCCAAGGAAAGAACTGGCCACTGCAAGGTTCTCATGACATCCCTGGAAATGTGGAGTGACCCAAGAAAGTCCTACAGCCACATGCAGCTATTTCCAAACCATAATAATGTAAGTTTTCCGTTTGGGGCACTCTCCATCCTGCCTGTGGGGCAGCTGCACAAGCCTGAAGCTTGGGCAAGAGATGGGTTGGAGCTGTACTGGAAAGGTTATCCAACTTTTCCTCTCTTTGCCAGTGGAAAAATCAAGACAAGAGCCTGTCAGACATCTTTAGGGGATTTGTGGGTGTGAGGGTTCTCCTCCTTCAGTTCTCCAAAGAGAACTCCTGCCTTTTTTTGTCATTTTGACTCCTTCTGCAGTGTGGTTTGGACCTTTCTCTGACTCAGCTTGACTCTGTTGCAACTCAGAGCTTGATGGCCTGCATGTTGTGCTGGTCCTAACAGCCCTACCCCAAGGAGATGCCCCAGAGGCCCTATCAGAGCTCCACAGAGTCCAGACAATAGCCCAGAACTGCAGCTCCACCTCCCCTAGAACCGAGCTGAGCCTGTCCCCCACGTTACCTTGAAAGTCACTACCTCCATGCCCAGGACTTTGGAATAAAAGCCTACAGTGTCCTCAATGCTCTTCACAGTCAGCACGAGGTGGTCCAGGTGCTGGATGAAACATGGGAGTGGGCTCATACACTCCTCCTTCCAGGACATCTCGGAGCTGGGAACCAGCATGCAAAACCACAGAATATAAAGGTTAGGAGCATCCAGCTGCTCAGGGAAACGGGCCGGGAAGCTGTGAACTGAACTGTGACTGGACATGAAACAGGTTTTCTTTTGGTCGGCAGGTGGCACAAGTACAGAAGCAATAAATTCTCCTTCCTGGAAGGGCCTCACACATCCCTGCTTTGCTCTGGTGGGACCTGAACATGTGAGAGCCCCTGGCTGGGGCCAGATCTGCAGAAGCAGCTGGGTGACGTCGCTGAGGGCTGATGTCACCAAGATGCTGAGCTCCCAGTGCACAAAAACCTGTGTGCACCCAAGATGGACCGTGCGTGTGACCCTTCTCTGCAACCCCCCCGGTGCCCTCCCAACCTCCTTTGTGTCCAAGTGTGGACACTCATCCAGGTGGAACAAAGACTGAGTGAAGAAAAGAAGTGCAGTAGGAAATGTCTCAGGGGGAAAGAATATTCCTGGGAGAAGAGGGTACCAGGGCTGAAGCACCTGCTTGGTGTCCCCATGGAAAGGGGCTGTGTCAAGCCTCTCAGAGGGTCAACCCCTAAGAGGGTCGTGACAAGTCCCTCAGTGATAAATGGAGCCAAGTTTCCTTCAAATCAGTAACAGCTCTTTACTTAAATACATTTACTTCTGGTCTCAAAAAGCCCCAAATCCTGATACAAATGACAATTCACTCTTCTGAGACCCTCAGCAGTTTCTCCACCGACACCCCTGTGCAAGGGAAGCTCAACATGCCTGTTGCCTCTCAGAAAAAAAACTCCAAAACCCAAACGGGTAGAAAATAAACCCTCTCAGCACTAATGCAGCACAAAGTGGCACAAAGCAAGAAAACAGCCCACGACACCAACCCCTTTTTGCCTTGTCATTTGCCTCCAAACTGCTAAACGTCAGCAGCAGGCAGTGGGTGAGGCTGATGCCAGACCTTCAAGGACATGCAGTATGAGGGTGTAGGGGACACAACAGCCTGAGTTTACAGTGGTTCTTGGTGTTTTATGTTAGATTCATATTTCATATCCTCTGGCCTTGCCCTTCTGCAGCAGAGTGCATCGGGAATGGCTGGCAAGGAGACGTCCCAAAGCCCCGCTGACACAGGATCGAGGTCAGCATTTCACCAGGCACCGTTTCACTGGGGCATCTACTCGCTGCAGTCAGAGGAGCTTCCTTGGAGCAGGACCCCCTTGTCCCCAAGCACAATCCGGGACTGCAGCACGACCTAGTGATTGCAGCGGTTATGGGGAGAAGCTGTCAACCTGCCAAGTCCTTTCCACCCAGGAAGTTTTCCACCTGGCTGGCACAACCCTCTCCTCCACATCAACACCTCTTCAAACTACTGCAAGGAAATCTGACTGCTAAAATAGGCTGAGTACCTGTGAGAGAGGGCAAACAGCTGGACAAGCGGGTGCCGGACAGTTTCCTTATGACCGTCCTCTTCCTGCTGCCCAGAGCTGAGCTGTGCGAGCAGCAACGCCACGGAATAATGGAGTGGGAAAAAGCAACGAGATTAGAAACAGGAGCTCTGAGCACTGCTCCCCGCAGAGGTGTACTTTGACCCGAAGGATCTGAAAGTCCAACTACACAGAGTTCCCTGAAAATCCCGGAAAAAGAATCTGGATCTTTTAGCCACATATCTTTTGCTTTGCAAGGGAAAGACGTGCTCATGTCCTACATCAGAGCACACAGCTGAGTTGGTGCTCAGGCTGGGGTGACACTGTTAAGAAGAAGCAAGGATATCCCTGAAAAAGAGGAGCTGCAGCAGCCTCCCCGCAGCGGGCAATGTGCCCATTCACCTCTTTGCCTCCAAGATTATTTTCTACCCTGCAACATGCTGAAAGCTTATGTCCCTGCGAGGCACTTGCTGTCCCTGGGAGCATTGCAAGCTCCCACTAGTAACTGATCTATGAGCTGCAGGTGCCATGCTAACAGCCAACACGCAGCAAGGAGCAATAGAAAAGGAGCCTCAGGGTGATGTGCACAGCTTTGGGCACCTTTTTGGACACCCCTTTCTGCAAACAGGCGTGTCGAAGGGGCTTCTCTGTGGCCTGAGGCAGTTAGAGATTTTCTTCCTCCACAAAACCAAAACCTGTCAAAAATAATAATATGAAGTATTGGAAGGTCTGAAAGTCTCTAGGCACTTGGCTCCAAAGGAGTGAGTAGTTCAGGCTGTGGAAAAGCTGCCGGGCAAGTGGTGTAAGGCACAGAAACCCGTGTTAAAATCATTCTACCTAGACCTTCTCCACCCAAGCTGCCCACGCTTCACAGTGTACAGCAACAGGCCAAATAAAACCAGAATTTCTGATAGGCGCAAAGAACTGAAAATGTGTTTTTTCCTCAGGTCAAGGCAAAGAACATTTGTGGGTTGTGGTGGGAGTGAGTAGCCAAAGTGCCTGCATCCTTTTTTGTACATCCTTTTTGGATTTTTCTCCCCTGTTTGTCCAAGTTGGCCCACAGAATTTCCCCCAAAGCTGCTTCATGGGTTATCACCTACGGCCAACTAGCAGTGGTGAGGTGAGTAGGTTAGATAAGCTAATCCTGGGATAGGCAGCACCCCCCTCCTGCCTTCCTTGTCTTGAAGGTCTCCGTGGGTCTACTCACGCTGGAGAAGGCAGAGCTGAGGTGGAAATCCCACCAGCACAATGGTGTCCCTTAAGGGTCCTCCAGTGCGGGGGCTACCATTGGTCTCAGTGCAAAACAACAGAAAAGCAGAGGATGCAGATGCTCTGGGTGGGGAAAAAAGCTCATAAATCTGCCCTGAGGGAAATTACGGAAAACAGAACACATTTATTTTTGAAACACTGGTGACAGCCCACTCCTGTGGGCTCTGCAGCTGCCTGGTGCCAGCTCTCTCGGAGTGGCCCCAGGTGACGGAGGCTGTCCACACCTCTTCCCTCTGCCAGCCCCTGATCCTCACAAGAGGTGCCGGAGCTGACCTGGTGATTTCTGCTGTCCTATCCACTCCAGATCAACAGGTTCAATAGCTCACAGTGGGGCTGGCAGACAGAGGGACACAGAGCTGGTGGACCTCCCAAACTTCATTTTTGGGGGAAAAATCCTAATATCTTTTCTTTACTAAAACTCCCAAAGTTGTTCCCACAGGTGCTTGTAACAGGATCTCTGATGCTGATCCCTGACAGGACTTTGAAGGCACTAATTGTCCTTAATAGCCCTGACCAGCCTCACCTGGGGGCTTCCACCCACATCCATGGGCCCTGGAGCATATTTAAGCTCTTCTCAGGGCTTTCACTCTATGCCTGAGTTTAGGGGTGGGTGGAGTGTTAGTCTCCAGCCTGGTCCCAGATGTGCCTCTGCCTGGCCAATGATCTGCTGGTCTGGGCTTCAGCTTGTAGACTGATATCCTGTCCTTGACCCAGTGTCATTGCTGTGGACCTGATTATTTTCATAAGAAAATGAGGTAGGAACAGGCAACTCCCTGAGAGACCAGTTTGGATCTGCAGAACTGTAGCATTTGCTCCAGTCCAGTTTACATGTGAGTAAATCCTTTCTTATCTAAAAACAAATGAAAACTTTTAGTAACTCTGAACTTTCACCTGAAAGTCTCACTGAAGAGCAACAGGGCATGTTCTGATACCTGGATGTAGTAATGCTACACGCATCTGGGTGTCCCAGTGTGTTGTAACCCTCTTGTTTTAGCACAGGTTCCCTGTGAAACCTGAGAGTAGATTAAAAAGGAGAGAGTTCCAGGAGAGAAGATGCTTTCCCAGTTCAGCTGCACCGGTAAGTGACCTGCTGAAGAGGTACAGCACCAGCACTCACTTTGGCAGATGTTGGAGGTTTGGGAGCTATTTTTTACTTGCTGCATAGTGGTTTCTTGGAGCAGGGAAGCTGTTCTCCCCGAGGGAAACCTAACCTAATACTGGCAAGTCGGAGGCACTTTGGCATTAAGGTCAGGATGAGACCCCTGTATATCAGACTCCAGCTCGGAAAGGGGTTTGAGTTTAAAAGGTGTAGCTGCAGACGAGGGTTCCTGAGCTGCTCCCAGCAGAGAGGGTTGGTGCTACACGCTGGACAGAGTGATGGAGTTGAAGTAGCTCAGCAAGTCCTCCATGGTGAAGTCCATGGCAATCCCTGACCCTGCGTAACAGCGTTGGATCAGATCCTCAAATTCTTGGTACTGACGTGTGAACTCCTGCTCCATAGCGTGCCACACCACCTAGGGAAAAACAGGCCGTCAGCTCCCTGTGACCACTATACACGCTTTGCAGTCCTGAGCCCTGCAAAACATCATAGCAAAGCACCCAAATCACACCCCAATTACCGGCAAAAGATTTTCCTCTGGGGAGAGGTACTTGCGGATTTTCCTGTAGAGGGTCTCCAGGGCTCTTTTTACTTCTTTGCCAGGGTATTTTTCAACAACTTTCCTCAGCTCCTGCTTGCTGTAGGCCAGCTGAAAGCTGACCTCTTCTTCCTTCACCCCTTGAGCCATGCGTCCTCTCACTCCTTCAAAGAAGTGCTGGAAAGGCAAGGAGACATTCCCTGATGAGCTGCCTGGAGGTGGACTCCCGCATCAGGGCTGAAACCTGACTGCTTTCCTCAGTTCACTTAATTAGGCGTGAGAAGGGGAAATGAAGTATTGGAGATTGCTTTCCTGGAGGATAAACAGGGCACAGGGAATTTTGTCACTTCCCTTCCCTGCTCAGCAAGCAGCATCTCTAAGTGTTGCAGTACCATGGAGCAATGGGACTGCTGGAAAACTCACGTGTGTTCCTTGGTGCTTCCTACAGCTTTGAGGGTTTGGAGCCAGAGGTGGGGTGGGGGGATCCTGGAATGTGCAGAAGTGTAAGGCAAAACTCGAGTTTTCTCAGTTCTTCCAAGATATTGTATGACAGCAGGAAAGGCTGTTCTGTAGGTAGCCTGGGGCAGTGCCAACCGCAAGGGATACAGACCTTGGCTGGCTTTCAGGAAAGTACCAGGAGCAGCCTAGCTCCACAAAAAGCTCAGTGCTGACAAATGTGTTTTTTCTGTGTGAGTTTTTCAGGCACAAAATCTGTCAGGCTGGAAGGGACCTCAGGAGGTCTCTAGCTCAGTCTTCTGCTCAAAGCTGAATTCAAACCAAGGGTACCTGGGACATTTGTCAAGGAAAGCCTTGAAAACTTTCAAGGATAGAGGCTGTGCAACCTCTCTGGACAGACTGTTTCAAAGCTTTAGTATTCTTACAGTAACTTTTTTTTCTCCTATCCTTCTGGAACTTTCATTTTCTCATTTTCTGACTGTTCTCCCTCATCATCCTGCTGTGCATCTCTAATCTTCTAGGGGAAGTGGCTACTAGGTACCCCTGAAATTGTTTCTTCTCCAGGCTGAACAAGTCCAGCTCCTTCAGCCTCTCCTCACCATGTTGGTGGTCCTCTATGGGCCTTGCTCAAGTTTAACACCACCTCTTGTCACAGGTGGGTGTGACATACATCTCTAGCTCTTCCACAGCTGGACATGATATTCCACATCTTGTCTAATGAAGGCTGAAAAAAGGGCATGATCACTTCAACTCTCCTGTTCATACAGCCCAATAATCTGCTGTCTTGGGTAATTCCACTGTAATTTTGCTGTGAAGAAATACCCTAAATACTAAGGATTTTCAGAGGGAAAGTGGTTCCTGAATGTATAGCTGTTTGGAGAGAGAAAAAAACAAACAAAAAACCAAAAAAAACCCCAGAAATGGGCTTCTACATTATTCAGGCCCCTTTGCAACTTCTCTAGAGCTTAGTGAACCATGCTCAAACCCGAAGAGCTATGTGGTCTGCTATAGAAAGCCATGCCAGGACTCCAGGAATCCCTGAGCAGAATGCAATCCAAGTATTCCCATAAGCTACTCGCTTTGCTTGGTTGAGAGCAATGAAATTGTACTTTCCCTCACAGAGGAAGGATTTGAAGCCATTAATGTAGCAGGGCTGCAGGTAGTATGAGACACTGAGCTGATCTTCCGGTCAAACCTACAAGATGTTTGACAGCAAAGACTGGAAACAAACTGAAAGTAACAGGCCCTGTGAAGAATTCAAGGAGATCTGAGAGACCTTTTAGGCCAGTGAGAAGAGAGAAGCAGCAGAGCCAGGAGAGATCCTGGGAGCAGCCACCATCTCTGGGAGGAAGGGGGATGCCTGTTTGAGTTAGCAAAGCCAGATGTTCTTAGCTCGGTTAACAAAGCAGCCCCCTGGGGCGTGTGAAGCTGTCTTAGACTGATCAGTTCAGGCAGGTGTGCAAAAAGAAACCATCATCTGCCAGGTGCAGGCACGCAACCCCGAGCCAGGGTCTGGGCAGGTCCTGATGCTGCTGAGCCCTGTACTCAGAAGGGCTGTGTGGCACGGTGACACCCAGCAGTCGGAGAAGGTGTGGGAACGCTGGAGATGGCACAGCACACATAATCCCAGACTGGATTTGCAAAAAGATTTTTAACGCTGGTAAATTCATAATTTTGTGATGTGGGTTGCCCTTTGAGACCCAGGCAAGGGTCAGTTTATCCTGTACTCACATTGAGCTTCTCCAGCGGCTGGCCCAGGTACTTGATGACATATTTCTCCATGTGCTCGCTACACCTTTGCTTGGCTTCTCTCTTCTTGCTCTCCAGGCAGTGGATCTTCTTTTGGCACAGGAAGCAGTGGATGTGGTGGAAGTTCTCCATCATGACCATATCTGTATTCACCTTCAGGTTTGCTGAGGACAGACTGTTGACTTCAAAGAAAGGAACAAGTCAGGTATGGAGAGAAGACTCTGCAGGCTGGGTCAGGAAGGACATGAGATGCAGACACTGTCAGGCTTTGGTACCAGTGGAGAGTTTAACCAAGAGCTGAGCATCATCACAGATTGTTCAGCTCTTCAACCCCCTTGCCGTGCAGACCTCTGTGGCCGTGACTGTTTACCCAAAAGGCTGCAGAAACATCCAAGCCCAGCCTTGCCCAAATCTGTTTCTGACCTGGGTGCCAGAGCAGCATGGCGCGCGCTCAGCCTGACGAGCAGAGGCATGGCTAACCACACTGCCAGCCACTTGCCAGCTGGTCTGTCGAGGGCGAGAGCTTGAGTAGCTCATTGTGCATGCAGGACAGAGGGACCCCTTCTCACTCATGGCAGTAAACAGGTCATTAGGCTCTCTCATTTGAACTGTCTGGCTTCCTGTACCGGAGGGAGTAACTATCTGTAACGCAAACACTGATCCCTGTTCATTAGCTTGATTCCTTATCTCCCCTGCTTTGCTGTAAACATTATTGGAGCCTGGAAGGGGCTGTGTTCATGGATTTATGAGCTGCTATTCAGGGGGTCACCCCAGGCTCATCTGCAGGTAGGAGCTGCCTCTCTGTACCTTGTGATCTGGGGCTTGGGGCTGTCAGCAGCCCCTTGGGTCCTCTCCAAGCTGGGAAGCAGGGTCCCTCTGCAGACAAACAGCTGTGATCAGCAGCTGGAACAACACAGGCACCTACTGAAAGTTCCCTGCCTTTTTCCCTACCCAGTATGCCTTGCTGCTTTGGGGGGAGTTGGTCTTTGGCTAATGCTTTTCCCAAGACCTCTGTGCTTGTAAGAGTAGTGATCTGTAGCAAGGAGCTGTGTAGTGGGAGAGGTTAGCATTAGATTCAAAGCTAAGCATGCCTCTCAGCTCTGTCACAACTGGGGCCATTCCAGTGCGGCAGACACCATGCGCCTGGCGTGCCACACTCCCTGAATTTGACTGATGCTCCCAGTTTCTTGCTCAGCAAAGGCAGTTTTGACCCCCAGCAGTACCCAGGAGGCAGGCAGCTTGCACATACCCTGCTCAGCTGATTGCTAGTGACCCCTGAAGCTGCAGGTATATGTTTGTCTGGGTGATGCATCCAGCTGCCAGCCTTTGTACTCACTGCTGCTGAAGACACTGGCAGCCAGCCTGAGATGTGCTTTGTCCAGCTCCCCTCTCCGCCGAGCTGTCCTGAACACCTCCTCGGAGAAGTTCACAAACTCCTCAAAGCGGCTCACAGAGGGCAGGATCCCGCCTTTCAGCTTGCTGGGCATCTTCGCCTCCTTGATCTCTTTGCACAGGGTGCCCTGGCAACACACAAGACACAGCGCTCTTAGATCTGACATGGCCCCAGCCTCATTTTACCGCACACTAAGGCATAGGCCAGAAAACAAAGTAAGTAATCAGTTGTGTGTACTGCATTCTGTATTCACAATATCTTTTGTGGGAAGGTATGTGAGCTCCCTTGTTCGAGGCTGGACGTGAAGCTGCGCTAGCTGCTCTCCTGGAGTTGCGTATCTGACCTCCCAGGCTATGCGGTTCTCTGCTCAGACACATCTCTCCATGCAGACACCCATGGCTCCTAGGGCAGAGGTGTTCACCACTGCCTTTTCTTCCCCTTCTCAAGCTGGTTTATGAGCAGTGTTACTGCTCCAGGTCTTGGCACAAACACTGTTGGTGTCAACATGTGGCTTCCCTTGACCACTATGGACTGAGGGACAGGTTCCTTGGCCAGTTGTGATGGACTCTCCTCTTCCCCACACTCCCCTCCCTGCTGCTTGGTCCGGGAGCATGTCCTGCTGTCCCATCAGGAGGAGAGGTTGGCTCCAGCCATGCTGCTGGCACTCACAGCTGGACTATATGGGGGGAAACCCCTTTGGTTTGACCACCCTGGTACGAGGAGGCACAGATGGCACTTAGGTTTGTTGTCTCCCACCTCCTTCACACAGAGACGATTGTTGATGCAACAAAGGTCTAGTCCTGCCAAAACCAAGGAGCCAGATCCCTGCCTGATGTAAACCAGCACTGCTTTCAGGGAAGATCATGTTAGAAGATTCTGCAGGAGGTCAAATATCACTCAGGTCTACTTGGGCTTACTCCTGTGACACTCACAATGCATTTGTTGAAGCTGCTCTTGGCCAGGAGCAGCATGTTGCCCAGGACAGTGTTGAGGAAGGACGAGGGGAGAGCTGAGGAAGAGTCCCACATCTCAAAGACGGAGTCGTTCAAGGCAACCAGGACCTGCACGCAGCCGAATGGGTGGTCCTTACTGCAGACATCTAGAAATCCTCTCAGCTCTGGTTCCAGGCAACTGAAGATCTCACTCAGCAGCCGGGTAGTAGGTTCCTCTTGTCTTTAAAAAACAAAACAGGTAAGAAGTGGGGAGGGTCACTGACACTATCACCAGCTGCAGGGGCAAGGGAAGATCTAAAGAAAAGAGCCCTACGTACTGGCTCCGAGGCTTGGTGCAAGGAGGATCCTCTGGAGATGCCATGCTCTCTCCTCCCTTAGTGGCGGATGCCTGAAAGAAAAAATGGGATCAAAATTATCAGTTGTCTGCCCTCCTTCAGAGAGGAAAATCTGAGATAGGGGTTTCATTTCTGCTGCCTTATATTGGAGTCCTGTGTTTATTGCTTAGAGGTTCTGTGATTTTGCTGGAGCTACCAATTAAGCTCAGGTCAATCCTCCTCTGACATTTTGGAGGTCTTAAATTTCACCACCACTGATACCACTGGCAGTTGGTAGAGGACAAGAGCCCAGCAGAGCTCGGGCATCTGCCAGAGGTAAGCAGCCACCTCACCGTGCTGCCTGAGGCTTGTATCGAGCTGGGGGGGAGGACAGGACAGTGGGACTGGAGAGGACATGGGCCTCACGCTTACCTCCAGCACCTGAAGGTCTGCAGGGTCCTGGCTCAGCTGGAAGAATTTCTCAATGAACTGCTGCTCCGCAGTGCAAAGGGGTTGCAGCTCCCTCAGCACCTGTTCCAACATCTGCTTAGAAACCATGGGGTGTGTTAGCAAACCCTTCTAGCACACCCTGGGAACACCGGTGCGGGTGACCATGTCCACCTGAAGTGACATCTAAGCCAGGTCAGCAGCACAGGATATCTCTGCTTCTCCTCCAGGTATGCAGCACTGGAGAACGGACCCTGGATGGGTTGCAGCGTTGGCACAGCCCCTCTGGGACACATGAATCTTTTGGAAAACCTCAGCTCCTTACCTTGATGATGTTGCCTTTGTCTGGTGTGTCCTCCTGCCCCTCTCTGTTCCCAGGGAGACTCCACTGAGGCTGCTGCCTGTTCCCCATCAGCTTCTCCAAGCTTTCCCGAAGACCTGTACAGTATGTTGGTAGGTGGTTAAGACATCTCCATCCCTCTCCAGCTCCTTTGATCATGTTAAGAGTTAAATGTCTCTTTAAATGTCTGTTCTTACGCGTGAATTGGCCTTTTCCTGTTGGATACAGTTATACAGGGGATGCAGGTTTTGCTCTCACTTTTTTAATCTGCCTTCTCATCCGTTGCTCTCATTCATTACTCTTTTAATCTGCCTTCTCATCCGTTGCTTTCATTCATTACTTTTTTATTTCACTGTCTGTGATGCTTACCCCTTTGCTATTTAGTGCTTGATACTAACTCTTGAGGACTAGGGAGTGAAAAATCCTGGGTGATAAGAGTATAAATCAGCAGAAATGCCCGCCAGAGTTTCAGGAAAAATGTTTGTTAGTTTTGATGGTAAATTGCCATAAAACAATATCCAGGCAGGGGGGAGGGTTGGCTTTTTCCAAAAACTAGCCATTAAAAATTACAAACATTCACCTGGAAATTAATATACTTTCAAATATTACCAGTTTTCACCAAACTGTTTTCACTGGGTGCATGGCTTCAGTGAAAAATTTCTTTGAAATGTGCATTAATAAAATGCTGTTATCCACACCGAAATAAATCAGTGGGAAACATCCCTATTAATTCTAAAAATTGGTATCATTCCTCTAACCCCGGAGGTCCCAGGTGAGTCAGGCCAGCTCTCCATTTCTCATAACATCTGAAATACCTGCAGGGTTTTTACTTTTGGAAAGGATTTGTCAGATATCCTACACGCTGAGCAGGGATGAGAGATGACAGACAGCCCTGCTCACAACCTCATCCTTGCTAAAACCATGGAGAAAATTAATAAGCTGCTTCAGAATCTTCTCCCCACCCTTATGCAATGGGTGATAATTTGATTTGCTGGGAAGTGGCAAAAACAGGGGAAAAAAAAATCACCTCACAGCAAAGAGGAAAGAATCTTACGAACCTGTAAATTTTAGTGTGGAAAAGGGGATGGGGAAATGAGGAGAGAAGACTTAACTATTGGCTCACAATTAATTATAAACAGCCTGGGTGTTTGCCTTCTAAACTCTCCCATAATGCTGGAACAAGGCAATAAATCATCAGGTGGCATGTTTAGAAGCAATCAACATAAATAATTCTTCATGAGGGCAGAGAATGGACCCTAAAAATTCACCGCTGCAGTAATCAGTAGGAAGAAAGAGATACGGGGAGCTGGAGCGAGCCTGGGATGTTTGAAAGCAGGGATGAGGGATGTTATCAGGCAAGTGTCCTTGCAGCCTGGGCTTTCAGCCATGCAGCGGCTCACCCCACGGAGCCGCTGAGCGGGTGAAACGTCAGGAAAGACCTTGGATGAGGTTCCCGCAGAACTTCATCAAAGCCAAACCTTCCCTGCAAACAAAAAGGCTTAAGAGCAACCAATTTTGCAGAAAATATTTCTATGGGAGACTCTGAAAAGTCCCTGGGGGCTGTGAGAGGCTGTGGGGGCTTCCAGTGTCCCTTCCTGCCAAGCTCCCTCAGCAGAAGGACACATCCATACCCTTCCTGTGTGCTGCTGACCCTGTTGAGCCCGGAAGAGGTGATGCTCCCTCTCCTGCTTTGCCCCGGGGTCTCCAGGGGCAGGCAGGTGAATCCTGGTGGCAGAAGGTCCATGCACATGATTTTTTTTAAAAATTCCCACTAACTGCACTCCCCAGGGACGTGGCTGCAGTTTTGATGTGCTGCCCACACGAATGATGGGCTGAGCACCCCCAAGCCTGGGGCTTCCTACCCATCCCAGACCTCTCCCCAGGGAGCAAAGCCGGGTGCCAACACACCCCAGCACCGGCCAAACTCTGCTCATCCTGACGCCAGCAACAGGCTTTCGGGTGACTTACACCAGCGCGGGGACGGGGCGGTAGGCATCAGGGCGTCCCACCATCACTGCTATGGGTTTCACAGGCACTGGATTCTCTCCTGGGATTTTAATTATTCCCATTTTATGGGACTCTCATAGCATTAAAGATAAAGCAGTGATCTCTCTTCAGTACTTTGTATAAGAGTTACCAAAAGGGGCTCAGGCAGACAGGCTGCAACGCAAGCCCTGTGCTGTTTTTTTGGTTTAATTTTTCATAAAGGGCATCTTTAATAGCCACCTCTGCCCCCCCATTTTAATGGTTTTCTGAGCAGACCCATCTGTGCTTTTGGAGGAGACAAACTTGGGTGTCTTTATTTTCTATCACTCAGCAGAATTAAAATTCCTGGCTCAGAGCCCATCAATCACTTCGGAAATAGGAACCAGGGCCTCTTTATCCTACATGCAATCTCTGTTATTTCCTTCTGTTTAAATAAAAGCAATCACCCTTCTTCAAGAAATAGTGCTTGGTCACATTATCCTGTAAACCAAGGATCAGAGTTTGCTTCCCCGCTGCTGATTCCCCAGGCTCGCTCGCTGCCGCTGCGTTCATTACATCTTATCGGGAATTCCTATTTTTAAGTGAGAAAGAGCATGTTTCCCCAGAAAAGGCTGTATCCAGGCACAGAGGAGAGAGGTGTGTGAGAGGAATATTATCTTTTTTTAACTATTTGTTTTACCCGACGTGGCACGTGAGGCAAGCCACGTGCCCCTCTCTGCCGGGCCGAGTGCCGGCGCTGTGTGCTGAGCCGGTCCCTGTGTGAGCACAACATCTGGAAGCAAATTGGTGCTGACTAGAATATCACATTACAGTGACTGTTTTATTGGTTCACACATCCCTCCTAAGTGGGGTGGAAAAGGGAATAGGAAAATGAGGAGAAAAGAATTATTGGCTCACAATTAATGATAAACAGCTTGGGGTTGATGCCTTCTAGACTCTCCCATAATTCTGAAACAAGGTAGTGAATCATTAAGTGGCATTTTTAGAAGCGCTCAACATAAATAATCCTGTATGAGGGCAGAGAATCAACCCTAAAAATCCACAGCCCCGGAAATCAGCCGTGCTGGACATCCCTAAGGACAAGCCCCAGCACCGTCTGCGTGGCAGCGCGGGGAGGGCAGAAGAAGAGCCCTGGAGATCCTCATGAGCTGTGTCCTGTCCCAGCGGGTCGTTGCCAGCCCTGACAGCCACCCTGGGAGAGCTTTGCTCAGGCACCGCATCTCTGATGGGCTGGACAGGAAGCACAGGGTTGGTGCTCTGTTCTGCTTGGAGCTCTCCATCTGGATCAGTACGCCCTCACCGGGGGTCATCTCCGACCCATCAGCCTCCGCTTGAATGCGGGTGGCCTCCCCGGTGTCCACATCACAGCCAAAGTGTTTGAAGGGTGGGTGTCCCAGATCCAGCGAGTGATGCATCGACTGCTCCAGCACCACTGGGCATCTGGCCCTGCCAAGGAGGGACGGGGACACTCAGGGTGACAGCCCCATGGGAGGAGTGTCTTCCTTTACAGTTCTTGTGAACTGCTATTCTTTTCAGAAATTCCATTTCTCAGTATTATCCTGGGACTATTCTTACTGTCTCATCTTATTTTCCCGTTATCTGCTTGCTCTGGGCTTCCCCGAGTCCTCCAGCACCAGTGACAGCTTGCAGCAACAGGTACAGAGCATTAATGCCATCACACACAAATAACTTCCTATTTCCACTTTTCAGCATGTCCCTTGGATTTAATTGCCTGTCACCTTGTTTTTACATTACAAGGAGAGTAATAATGGCTTTCCCTCCCCAACTCTTTCTTCCCCCTCCCCCCCCCTTTTTATCATGTTACTACTTTTCTGCTGGAAATAGAGAGATTTTGATCCCCGTTTTTTCCTTTCTCTGCTCCACAGTTTGGCAAATCATTCTGGCATGGGAAAAACAGGTTTCTGGTGACTATAAAAATATTTCCTGGAGGTGTTCACTTGTTCCATTTCTAGCAAAATTTCAAAAAGGAACATTTTAATTAAGGATTAGTATCTGTGCTTCTACTACTTCTTCCTTCAAAGGGGATAAATTTTGGGAGATGGCAAGTAGTGGGGAGAAAAAGCCCAAGTGTTTTTCTTTTTCCCCTCCTTTTCTTTCCAAGGGCAAAAGATGAATTGGGTGAAATGTTCCTTCTTTCTTTTCAGGACCTGTGTGCTCCGCTGCAGGCACAGGTACACTGCCAGCATTGCCCATCCTGGTTTGGTCTGGAAGTCCCCTGTTTTCCTGGTAAGTGTGGCTGAGTATCTTTCCCAGGGGAACTGGCACTGCAGGATGTGGAAGTGGTGGTGGGTATGTTGAGAAACAGCTGTGCTGCACACGCTAAAACGAGAGCTGAGAAGTGTGTCCCTCTCCAGACACACCCACCAGCATCTGGGTGCTGCAGTCTGCTGCTGTTGGCTCACCCTGGACTGGGGCTGACTGGGGCAGTACTGGGAGAGCCCCAAGTGGGGGGCAGACCCAGCACTCAGGTGCTTCTCAGTGCTGTGACCCCTCCGCCTCTGCGAGGAGGGAGCTGCTGCATCTGCCATGGTGCAGGACAGAGCGATGCTGTGTGCTCCTGCCTGGAGGGATGCAGGGCCAGTTGACATCCTCAAAATCTGGGATGCTGAGGAAGCTGCTTCTGTTACCCCAGCATGGGAAAAGCTGCTGGCAGCAGCACAGTCCTGTTCCCACTTCTGTGCAGGCTGCTGCTAGCATAGGCTCTCCCTGTCCCTGCTTGAGATTCACCAGGTTCTTTGTCGATCCAGGAGGAGATTACAGCAAAACACACAGATATCAGCTATTCCCTTGATAGCCAATTCCAAAACTGTGGGAAAGGGCCCTGGAGGGCTCCAGAAGTGCAAAATCAATGGGGTCTGATCTTACAGCCTGGTGAGCTTCAGGGCAGCTCACTCCAGCTGCCCATGGCCTGGGCTCCCTAACCATCCCTTGTACCCCACAAGAATGGCACAGATTCCACCCCAGAAGGCAAAACCAGGTAAATATCTGGGCAGTTGTGCCAGCTGGACAGGGGCTGTTGGTATGATCAGTGCTGCAGGACCAGCACAGGAACCACAGGGAGGCAGAGCCCTTCACCAGGATCCTTCAGCCCCTGCCCTGCTGCCTTCCCCAGGCTTCATCCTCTGGCTCCGGGATCTGGACACAAGTTGGTGCCGAGCTGGAAGAAGCTGAGCTAGCATTCTGATAGACTAAACACACCATGCGAAGTGGTTTTTGACATTCACGCGGGGCCAAGCTGGCATGGAACTTTCCATTACAGTGCTTTGTTTTGCTGAAGGAAAATGAGACTTCTGTGCAATCAAAAACTTCCAGAGGAGACAGATCAGTTTCTCTTTTTATCTTCAGAAACACCTGACTGGAATATTTTGAGTCAGATGCAGTGATTTCGGTTGAAAATATCACCTTGGGACAACACAGCCCCGCAGTCAGCTCACTATGAAATCATTCTGCTCTCACAAATATTGCTCTGAATACACTCGTGCCTTCAGGGACAGGCTTGGTGACATCTCTTTACAGGGAAAAGAGCATCTGAGGAGGCTGTGACCAGCTCCTCCTGCATGAAATATGGACGAGGCATTAGCCAGACAGTCCCACATCCCCCCCCTTGCCCCCTCAGGACACACTCTCAGCCACCCATGCGTCATTTGTGAATCCCTGCCAAGGGAAGGTGCACAAAAGCTACAGCTCTGAGAAGCAGCTGAGCAAAACTGGGTGATGCGTGGCGCCAGGGCTCACACAAACGCTGCCTGGTGTCAAGCAGAGCCAGCTTTGTCACATCCTGCCACCCGCAGACCCAGTCTGTGCCGGAGAAAATAAATTCAAGGCGCAAAATCTGGGGAAGACACCTGTGACAGAGAATGATTGCCGTGTTCCCTACTCGCACATAAACCACTGCGCAGCGGCACAAAAGACGTATTGGTAAATTACTCACTTCCCTTTCTTCTTCCTAACAAGAAGGTTCTGGCTTGTTCAAAAAAGGCTTTGATTTCCCGGTCATAGAGTCTGCTGAGGTTGTGGGCGTAGACCTGGAAAGACAAGACAGACACAAAAATTCCTGGTGTGTCTCATGTCTCTACAAACAGCGCCCATTTCATATCTTCAGCTGCCTCACTTAAAACAAAAGTCAGTAGATGGCAACTGAAACACACCTATTGGTTTTTGTGTCTAAGAGCTTCAAAAAGGCAAAAACCAGCATGAAAACTAGAAACCAAGCCTCAGTGATACAGAAAGAACAGTCTCAGTTACTTAACAACACTCCTATTAACAGAAGAGGCCAAGGACTTTAAGATGTCCCTCACTGGAACCCTTTAAATAAAGCAGTTTTGAATAAAACACAAGATTAACCACATTCATTTAATGCTTATCATTCTCATTCAGTAGAGAAATGATCAGATAAAAGCAAAAAGCCCAAATTTTAGCATTTTGGACCTTTTCCTTCAACATCATGTCTGCCACTGAGTCCCAGACTGCTTTCTGTCAAGCGCAGAGGTCCAACATCCTGTGGCCAACTTGGCCAGACACTCTCGTAGAAGGACCAAATGCTGGAAGCTCATGGGTTGTGTGGGTTTGGAGAGACCAAGCTCCCACCACGAATTAACCGCTTTGACTCATCCACTCCTGGTGGATGGTTTGCAGGGTTTGTTGAGGATTTCAGCCATACCTTGGGGAGATCACAGAACAGAACTGGGTTGGCGTTCCTCAGCCAAGCCATCAGCGGGGCGTAGGGCACCAGTTCCTCGTGGTGGAGTCCATGGCTTGGTGCAGATAGCTTGTTGATGGGCTGACCAAGATCCAGGACCTGAGCATTACCCTAAAGCAACAGAAATGGCAGAAAGAGTCAAAAATACCAGAACAGTCAAATCTCCCATAATTTTAAGCTTCTACATAAAGACCAAAGCCCACCTGCAGCTCAAAGATGCTCCTAATGTGACTGATGAGAGAGCTTTCAAAGTTCTGCTTTAGTGTTTCAAACATGATCAGCTGCTCAGCCACAGACTGCATTTTCCGGTAGCCTTGAGAAAAAAAAGGAGAGGGTATCGTGGTATGGAGCGGCACGGGCTGCCATGGATGCAAGCCAACGTCACTCAGCACACTGGCAAATAAATCAGGTCTTCAAGGATAAATACTACCACTCAAAAGCCAACAAAGAGGGGAAAGCTTTGCTGTGGTACCAAGAAAATACAGAGTTTAAAGTGGAAATAATAAAAATTGCAAAGCATCCCTCAGTCTGCCCATGGCCAAGGACAAATGCCCGGTCTCTTCACAAGGAAAGCACAGGGTTTCACACCAGGGTCAAGTCTCCGTACACCAGCAGGTCTCCAGCAACACCCACCATCCTGCCCATTTGCATCATGACTTGGATTTCTCTAGGAATGAAGTCAATTCCGCCCCCCCTCACCCAGACACTTTTCTCCATGGATGTTCAGAAGTAATGTTACATTGGTTTCCCACCCCTGCTTGACTGTGCTTCGAGGTGACTGTGCTGAGACTTTGAAAGCTTCAGCAGTATCTCCAGAAGGAAGCAGACCCTGCATCCCTGCGTCCCCAGCTCACAACTCCCGGTGCACTGCAGGGAAATAGTGTTTGGAGCTCTGCACCTTACACCCCAGTACCCCCAGGTCACTGCTGCTGCTTAGCTTCCCAAATACATGCCTGCCTTTATTTCTTTTTTACTTTCTGGGGATGCCCAGCAAGAGTGTGAGCTAATTCCTGGGAATACCCCGTCCAGCTTCAGCAGGTCAGGGGCATCAGCAGAGGCTGGACAGCATGGAATGGTGCCGAGTGTGCAGCACAGGTTGTGGATGAGCCAGTAGCTCTGCTGTCTGCAGACATAAATCTCTGCTCGCTACTCACCGGGCTGTATCTGGGTGTTCATGCAGCCAGACAAAGCCTCTGCTGCAGCAATGCAGGCTTCCACTCCGCTGGGGCTGGAAAGGTCTGCCCGGCTCAAAGCATCACAGTGCTCCCTGCTGAGGTCGAGGTGGGTCTGAAAACAAAGCCGGGAAAGAAGAGATGCAAGCACATCCAGCTTCTCATCCCTTTTCATCCCATCCAGAAGGCTTCTGCCTTGAAATAGCCACATGCTACCTTCAGCTGCCAGGCTGCACGTGTCTGTCCAGAGGACTGTGCTGCTTTATCCCCACCAAAAAATCAAAGGTCTGCATGGTAACAACTGCAGTGGTGCCAGAGGAAGCCCTGGCAAACCTCAGCCTGAGTTTCCAAGGGTCAGAACCTCTGGGATCACTACTGGCAGTGCAGTGATGGAGAAGAGAAAGAAAAAGCAAAGGAAACTGCAGTTTGAGTTGCTCAGAAATGAAAAGGCCACAGAGGTCACCATAGGCAGTGGAAGTGAGGATTAGCTGTGCTATTACAGCACAGTTCTTGCATTTATGGTACCTTATGCTCGTAAATCATTTACTTTCCTGTATTCCCAGAGCTCATCAGGAGCTTTTCCCCTGCCTGTGCTGTCCCTGTGCCTACAAGGTCCTGCAGGACAAGCTCCTTTTTCCACAATGGATGCTGAGACAGGCTGATGCCACATCAGCTTCACAGTTAAGTCACCTTCAAGAGAAGGGGAAAAAAGAAAAAGAGAAAAAAAAAGCAAAGGAGAGAAAAATATATCGTTTGAGGCTTATCCTGCCCATGAAAAGACTTCCAGGGACCTCTCTTACAGTGCTTGACCAGTGAGGGCACATCATGCCTGCTGATGGGCTACCTGTAGTCCACCCCAGCTGTGTGGCCGCCCTTATACCATCAAGACAACGAAGTCCCTCATTTGTAAACCACAGCAGCCCTGTAGCCTTTGCAGATAATAGTTTTAAGAGTGTTTGAGGCTCACTAGAAGTTTTTTCTAATAGTCAGCAAGCTGAAGATTTATGTCTTTGCAAATCCACCTACCGTGAGGAAAAGGATCTCATCCATCAGCCTTGTCTTGTTGGAAACGATGCGATGTAGCAAGGAATTCTCATGGTGGATGTGGTCCATCTGCTGCTTCACACTTCCCAGTAACTCATCGTAGATCTGCAAGATCTCCTCCACTCTGGCCACCTCTGCCAGGGCCTCGTCAATGGAACTCATGAGTTGTGTCACCTGCTTCTCAGAAGAGATAATGGCTCTAAGGTTGGCCTGTGAAATGGAGAAAAAGAGGGCTTTAATACCTTACCAGGGACTGATCTTCACCATAGCAAAGTCAAATATCCTGACCTTCACCCTCGCGAGCCAAAGCAGAGACCCTGGCATTACAACGCTGTCCTGCATCACTACCGGCACCAGTTCAGTGTCTCAGCACCTTTGCACCTAGCTAGCGTCTACATCAGCAACTATCTGAGAGTCCCAAGTGCCAGGGCAGGACAAAATCCTTCCCTGGGCAAGGTGTACGCACAGAGGACTTTCATCTGCCACAGCAGAGGTTACTGCAGAGTCACCAGGCAATTCCAACCATGAGCAGAATACAGCCTTTGTAGGGTTGGAGAGGGTACCAAGCTCTGCTGGCTTCTGCGCCCCACCTTTCTCTCCGTGCACTAGGAATTCCCAAGTGAACACTGCATGGGGTCTCTTCACAACCGGTGAAGTCCCCCGAGGTGTCCATCCCACGGCGTTTGTAAGGAAACAGGCCAGCTTTGAGACGCTGGCCATTTCTGCCTGGCTCTAACCCATCCGTGCAGACCACAGCCGTGCCAAGTGCCTGTCAGAGCGTGTTTAGCACAGCTCCGGGCATTGCCACTGCTGCCAGGGTGTTACCCAGCTGAGCTGCTCTGGCAGCGCAATTAATAAACAGTTAAATCATGCATGAGACACGCACATATACATGTTTCTAATATGGAAACTGAAGGCACAGTTTGCCTAGGGAGGTCTCAGGCATTTGTTTTGACTGGTGGTAGAGATATAATGGTGTGTTAATCGCTGCTGACAAGCTCCGCTAGAGATTAACTGCTTCCAAATGTTAATTGTGTTGTTTTCAGGGCCTATGTACCATGCGGGATATCAGAGCAAACAATCAATAGACACAGGCCTGGAAGGCGTGAGGCTCCCAGACTGCTATTTTTCTCTCCACTAATAAAGCTGTTCAAGAAGTTTTTTTCTGATATTTGAATTCTCTAATGTCATTTTCATTAAATGAAGAACGACAGAAGCATCTGCACCCCCCAGTACACCCTGTGCTCATCTCACTGCTGGGAAAGGATAGGAGGGAGAGAAGCATAGTCTTGTCAATCCAAGACAACTGTGGCTTGGACCTCCCCTGTGCTCTGGATTAGGAACGTGTCTGAAAGCAGAGTGGGTGCTGGGCATCTACAGCCCCTGTGTTAAGGAGTTTCTCTTCTTCAAGCTGCATTGCTTCCACCCGCATCACTACTGAGGTGAAGATGAGCTGGCAGCTCCAGCTCTAGGGCTGGTACGGGCAGGGCAAGATGCTGGAGCAGCCTCACCGTGACCAACGTCGTGTTGGTTTGAGAAAGCATGGGAGAATGGCTTCAGATGCAGGCAGATTCACAAAGGATCTGGAGAGGTCAGAGGAATTCTGCAGAAAAGCAAAGCCTGATACCGTAACAAGCACAGCAAAGCGTCGACATCGAAGGGTCGAGACGCAGCTTTCCCACAGGGAGCCCAGTGACGGCGGGACAGGCAGAGGTTTCACTTGCCAGCAGGCTCAGCAGCCGGATTGGAAGCAGGGCTGGCTAATGCACACGGATTCTCATCTCCAAAAGCTCAAACGATGCTAACTGAGCGCTCCTTTCCCCCGGAGCCCAACCAGCCTGTGCAGACTGGCACAAGGGACCTGGGAGGGAGCGAACAGCCCCACTCCCGCGCTGCTGCTCTCCAGCCATATGCCAGGGACCCTGGCCCGTGGCTACAGCCTCCGCCCACAGCTTCACATTTTATTAAATGTTCCTAAATTACAGCCATAAACCTCCCGCGAGGCCTGTCATCGCCACGCCTTCAGATGGTCTTATTAGGGCTTAACAGACCCACGGGGGTTTGCCTAGAGGAAAGCATCACCGGTGACTTTGGCCGGGCAGGAAGGGCTCTCTGGAGAACCACCATGTGGGAAAGGGTAATGACTCTGCTGCCGAGAGCGGCACAAAGCTGTCGGGAGCTGCCTGCCTTTCAGCGGGCGCTGGGATCCTGCAAGTACGTGGGAATACCAATGTTAAAATCAGAGCTCGCTGCCTGCCAGGTACCCCGGCCGTGCCTTCCTTCCCACCGAAGCAGCTGAGCGCTTGCTTGCTGGTGGTGCATCTCCCGGAAGAGTTGGGTTGGCAGAAGGTGATTAGTATCATAAGAGGAAGACGGGGTGTTATCACTGGGATGTGGGGAAAAACATGGAAATATATGCATGCGCTAGTCTAACTGGTTGGTATTAACAACACTTAATATCATAGATTAAATGAATAGAAACATCTCATTCATTAATTTGTATTAGCAAAAAGTGACATTTATTCATTAGAGGGCATCAAAATAATGTATTCAACAGAGCTTTCCGTCTCCAGGAACTTAATAGAGGTTTATTAATTACTCTCATAGGTTATTTTACAGCAGGGAAAGGGAGGTGCAAAGTGCCCGTAGGACTTGCTGAGTGCGAGTGGGAATAGACCGCAGGAGCGTGGTCTTCCAGACTAACAACTAAGTGTCCGAGTGTAGTAAGTCATATATAAACACAAACTGGGAATACAACAAATGCTGGAGCTAAAGGAGGTTGGATTTAGGGTTTGTGGGTTTTCATATGTTTTAGGATATTTCCTTTGGCTTATTTTTTTTCCCCTCTGTTCTTCAGTTACCCACCCGTAAAATCCTAGCACCAGGTATATCAGCATAAGATAAATGCCCAAAGCAGCTGTCGCATTATTTTCCTCCAGCACTCAAAGCAGCAGGTTGTCCTCTGCAGAAGTGCAAAATACAGCAACTCTAATAAACAAAGCTCACTAGTCTGAAAATAACGTGTGCCTTCTCCATCAGCCCTTTCTACTACAGTTCCTCTTTTACTTTTCATCTCCTTCCAGCTCTGCTTCATCTTTTTCCCCTTTTCTTTCTCCCTAGCTGCTACTTTTCCTTCTGTAGAGATAATTGATGACACTTTCCTTTTCTTCCAGGCATCTGTCTGCCAGACCACCCATTCTGCACTTCATCACCCCCCACTTTTGACATGCATTTTCACCCCCTCCCTCTCTACTCAGCAGCTTTTATCCTTCCTACCCAGCTTTTCTCTATTGTCCCCTTCACAAGGTAACTAATGTGCTTGTGCTCAGGTTAAAAAACCCCAGAAACCTGAAGTAACAGCTTGTAGACCTAGCAGTGAGGGCCAGAGGCAATGCCCCAAGACAAATTTCTTCTGCATTCATGACCAGAAATGATGGTCCTAATTCACATTGTGTGGGACACAGACACCTGCACAATGCAGCGGAGATCCCAGAGCTCTCCTCAGTCTCATCCACCTCAGAGCACGCCGCTGTTAGACCCTTACCCATCCCTGCATCGCACTCAGGATTTACAATCCCTCACAGCTACATGTCCACGTGCAGCTGGGCTCTGTATCCTCCCTGCAGCTGAATCTGTGTCCCTATTCTGTTTTAATCCTTTGCAAAACAGACCGTGGGTTTCGCCAGCCCCGAGCTGGCCCGTCCCCGTGTCCGTTGGAGAGGCACCACGCAAGCCAACGTCCCAGGGCTGTTAAGCTCAGCAGAAAGACGTCTGGGGCCAGGCTGCAGCTACTTGTTTAGTCCCTGCAAGGGATCAGCAGCCCCAGTACAGTGCACAGGGAGACAAACACTGACCCCGAGAGGGGAGCAGCAGCAGCATCCTGACTTACAAGTAGCACAACACTGAGATAACTCCCTCCAATCAAGTGCTCACAGCAAACAAAAGAGGTAATGGTACCCACAGGCTCAGTCCAGTGCCCCTACCTGCCAGGCACCTTCTCTTCAATGGAGTTGCATCCCTTGGCCCCCTTACCTCATCCAGCACATGGAGATCGTTGCTTAGCTGCTCAGCAAAGGCCACGGAGTTGTTCACAAGGGGCTCGTACTCCTCCATCAGCTTCAGCACATCAGCAGCTTCCTTTGGTGTCATCTCCTGGTACACACTGAGCTCCTCCTGGCTTTCAGTCTCCACAGAGTCCTTCCTGTCTTCCTGGGGCCTTTGTCTCCCTGCATGGACAGGAAGAGATGTGGAGATGGGCAACACCTTCTAATTATGTCATCTCATCAGCCCTGATGATATTAGCCCGAGGGTCCCCTTTGAGTCCAAGTGAGGTGAGTCCAGTGGTCTCAGTCTGCTGGTGAGTTAGAACAAGATCACGGCATGGAGCAAAGAAAGGTGTGGATGGGATAAAGGGTCAGCTTTGTAAGAGGGACAAAACGGACATCTGAAATTTAATTTGAATTCTGGTTGTGTTTTCACTTGCTCACCTCTAAGACTGCGTGTTGGGGCACGTTGATATGTTTGCTATACAGAGCTAAGACAAATTTCAGAGATGAGCAGGCTTCTCTGATCAAATACACCAACAGTCATTTGTTGCACAGAAAAATATGTTTTTATATCCATGTATACCTGTATTTCTTGATGTACTGCTGGGGAATGTTCCCAGCGAGTGTCCCCCTGGCCTGACATTACCAATGCCTTACTGCTCACCTTCCCCAGTCCAGAGAGCAGATAGCATCTCTGGACAGAAGATAAACTCCATTTATTTTTCTTCCCAGCCTAGCACTGTGTCTCCATGGCAAGGGTCAGTGGATAAATCAGATGGCTGTGCCTCCAAGTAAACAAAACATGGATCTTCCTGCTTCCCTCTCACTGGTACCCACCTCAGCCTCTTCCACCATCTGCATTCACTGTTTGAAATTTATTCCCCGTTCCTAAAGTGAGGATAGCGATGATGCAAACAACCCAAACCACTCCGAGCGTGACAAGGAAACTAATTACCTTCCACCACACAGGAGGGGACATTCACAAATGTGACAGAGCTGGCGAGGAATCGGTGGGTCAGCTTCCACAGGCATCTGATGAAGGTTTGCTTCTCGTCAAAGCTGCTGGTGGTCCACTTGTAAACCTTATCGAACTGCAGATCAAAATCCAGGCTTGCCTAGATGGCAACAGTTAATTACTTAGGACAAGGGGTAATGGCTTTAAACTGAAAGAGTGGAGTTTTAGACTGGATATCAGGAGAAATTCTTCCCAGAGAGGGTTGCTCAGAGGTTGCCCAGAGAAGCTGTGGATGCCCCATCCCTGGCAGTGTCCAAGGCCAGGCTGGATGAGGCTCGGAGCAACCTGGGCTATGGAAGGTGTCCCTGCCCATGGCAGGGGGTGGGGCTGGATGGTCTGTAAGGTCCCTCCAACCCAAACTGCTCTGTGATTCTATCACATCAATTCGATGCCACCTGCCACACCACGTACACTCCGCACATTTTAACAGCAGCAGAAAGGCAGCGTCAGACTCGGATTGCCACCTGCCACACCACGTACACTTCGCACCTTTTAACAGCGGCACCCAGGCAGCGTCAGACTCGGGTCTGATGAAGGGCTACAAAGGGCTATTGCCCCCAGCATCTGACGTGGCAGACACTGACTGCACCATGACCAGGGTAACTGTTGTCAGGAGTGTGATTTGGAGTCTTTCAATCAATGATTTCCCTGATAAGTTCTGTATTTCCAAGCTGACAGCAGGCAATTCCTCTAGTTAACAGCAAGCCTTTTCTCTTGTTTCTTTCCTGCAGATATAAACACCTTTCCCTGGACTTCTGCTGCTGTCCCAGAGTAACTGGGTACGATTCGAGAGGTATATTGATGGCACTCAGCAAATAACCATAGGCATGATAAAAGCACTGAAAATAAAAGGATGTACAGCAATTCTGACCCAAGATGTGGACACCAGAACACCCATAACTGATCGGACTGAGCAACCAACCACTCCCTGTGTCCTGATCCAGCACGCTGATCTCTTTTCAGAGCATATAAATCCCTCACTTTTTGCTGCAGGATTTGGGAGATGAACGCTGATGAATTTTGACAATGGCTGGTGGCAGATGCTCGGGAGAAAAAGCATTCAAAGGGTAAGTCCTGAGTTATATTGCCTTCAGATTTCCCTGCCAGCCTCCAGCAGCCCATGACCCACCAGCTCGCTGAGCCAGAGGTTGTATCCACAGCGCTGTGTTTAACAGCCCTTGAAGGACCTACAGTCTCCGATCTCCTCTAATGGTTTTTTTGAACTTATTCATAGCGTTGGCATCCACAGCACCCTGTGGCAATAAGTTCTGCAGTGTAATGATGTACTCAGTGAGGAAACTCAAATCAACTGGAGTTAAATACTCGGGGTAAGCCCAGCACCCACCCAGCCTCCCACTGCAGAAATTCCCCTCTGCAATCCTCATCCAACCTGAAATCTCAAACCTCTCTTCACTCAAGAATTGGGAACACCTGGAGAAGACCCAGGAACAGGCTTCCAGAAGCTCAGTCCCAAAATGCTCCTCGCAGCACTGAATGCAGTATGATTCAGCTGGCATCTCCCAGTGGCCCCATTTCCTGGCACGACAAGTCACCTGAGATAACAGGAGCATGGACTGGAAAAAGAGCACCCTTGGCACCTCCTCGTGTTGTTTTCATCCATTTAAATGTCCATCTCTCTGCATCTATCCATGCCCAAAGGATGTGGTCTCACGGAGGGGGACCTCTAGCCACAGAAGACTTAGTATTTGCTGCTAAGGGGTGTATGGGTGGAGAGAATAAGGGAGGTCGCTGAACAAGGACCATCCCACAGAATGAAATTCCTTCCCGCACCATCTCATTAGCGCTGCGGCACAGCCTGATCTCGTCTGGAAAACTTGGAAGCTGCCCTTGTAATTGTTGACACTAATCATCGTAACACTTTATGAGGACTGATGCAGTCCTACGACGCTTTGGGGGTTGCTTTCTAACACCTTGGAGCAATCCATCACGCCCCCGCGTCGCTCTGCGGGCTCGGCAGCAGCCCCTGCGACAGCGCAGGGATGGCTGGGGGGGGATTTACCGTGCTCGTGGGTTAGAGCACGCCTTGTGAGGAGCTGTTAAAGCAGGGCGGCATCCGTTAATCGCGCCATAAATATTAATGCCGTTTTGGTCAAGGGAACTATAGCTTTAAGCACCACTGGTCTTGCAGCATCAGGACTTTGCTGGTGCCAAGGAAACTTTGGGTGCACCACAGTGGATCCAACATCCCAGTCCTTGCTGTGCATACTGAATATTGACCCACAAGCTGGGGGTTGGCTGTAGTTGATGCTATACGCTAAGCAACAGAGCAGAGCTCTTGTTTTGGTTTCCATGGACCTGCCAAGCCATGCAGCAGGGACTGGGAGGCACTGGGGAGCTTGCCTCTGTGGTGGGACCCCCGGAGATGTCAACTCGCCCTGGCTGCAGCCTGCTGCTTCAGGCCCCTCCTGTGCCTGGGGATCTTGTGCAGCAGCTTCAGCTGGGGAGTAGATCCCGTTTTAGGAATGGTATGGACAATTCTGTCTGCCTGCCTTCAATTTAGCCTGGAAGAAGCAAGGAAGAGGGCTCCAGGCATGAAGGGATGAGAGAAGTCAACACAAAAGAGGAGACTCATAGGTCAGTCTGCTTAGCCTGCTGGAAGGAAAGTTAACAGGGGAGGTGACCGCAATCTAAAAATACAGCTGCAAGGGAGAAGGGCTATCTGACCTAAAGGACAGCCATGGCACAAGCACAAACAGGGATGATGTGGGAAGGAATACAAGCTCGGAGTCATACAAGGCTTTAGCCATCAGGACAACAAAGATCGCTATTTGCCTCCCAGTAGGAGAGGGTTTCGAAAATACTCCAACACTTGAAGACAGAGTATGATCAGTTTTTCTCATTGGGATGGCAAGTGCGAGGGAAAGGACTGCAAATGCGGGAGATACCTTGTAATCCTGACTCCTCAGGAGTCAAAGCAGTTTCGAAGACTCCATGGAGCCAGGCTCATCTGCTAGAGAAACACTCAGGCAGTTTGAAAGCACCTCTCCTGTGAGGAAAGGCTGAGAGAGTTGGAGGGGTCAGGCTGGAGAAGGAAAGCTCCAGGCCCTTCCCATGCCTGGGGGGGCTACAAAAAGCTGGGGGGGGGCCTTTTTCCAAGGACAGGGAGTGACAGGACAAGGGGTAACAAGTTTAAACCAAAAGAAGGAGATTGGGATGGGACATCAGGAAGGAATTCTTCCCGCAGAGGGTGGGAGCACTGGGACAGGTTGCCCAGAGAAGCTGTGGATGCCCCATCCCTGGGAGTGTCCAAGGCCAGGCTGGATGAGGCTTGGAGCACCCTGGGCTATGGAAGGTGTCCCTGCCCATGGCAGGGAGTGAGACTGGGGGGGCTTTAAGGTCCCCTCCAACCCAAACCTTTCTGTGATTCCACATGTTTCCTTGTGCACAGGAAAATGTAAGACAATGGGATATCAGTTCAGTTCTGCCTACAGGATCAAGACACCCTGCAAACATGGTTTTTCTTTCAGACATGCTGTGCAAATGTACTTTATTTGTCCTGGATGTAGAACTGAGAAGCTGTTCTTTCTCTCATTTGTTTCTGTGCTTGTGAAAAGCCAGGAACCTTGCCAAAGCCCCTGGAACATTCACATTAGTAAAAAAACTAATTATAACAACTTTAACAACACTCTGCCAACACCAGCAGCAGAAAGGGAATATCTTGTCCATGGTTTCTTTCCCAAAAACCTTAATGTTGCTCTAAAAGCAAAGACTCACACTGACTCCAGCTCTCTATAATCCTTCTTTCAGTAAATGCCTCCATTTAATCTTTAAATACCCTATGCAAATGTCTGTCAAGAAGCTTTGTCAACATGGATCGACAGATGGGCCTGACAACGTGTTCTGCAAACGCTGGAGACCTGACAAGCGCAGTGCTTTGCAGCCCATCTCTCCAGCCTCCGAGGGCTGCTGCAAAGAGCTCCAGGAAGTCCCTTGCCTGAGGGATAAGGGGAGTTTGCCCTCTGCTTTTGGTGGAAGCTGTGTCCCTGCAGTGGTCACCCACTCTCTGCTCACCCTGGTCAGGTATTTGGCCAGCCTGACATTTCCTAACCCAGAGAGGAGTGTCTCAGGAGGGAGGGAGTCACTCCAGCCTCAGCATCCAGGGCACATGCATCTCCCTGGATGAGGTGTGGGAAACAAGAAGTGCAACAGCACTGATTTAGGATGGAAGAATAGGCCAGGGATGGAGAGACCTCTGTTCACCATACTCTAGGAAACATTCCTGAGGGAAGGCAGAGGGCTTTTACATTTTTTCAGTGGTGGTTTCCTCAAAATTAGCATCATTCAGGCTGGTTTGCTCCTATATTAGAAGTCACACACACACAGAACTCTCCCACCATCCCAGTGTGTGGGCTGAGATCCAGAGGGCCCAAATGGATCCTGGCCCATGTCTCTAGATTCACATTCATATTTCTCCCCCATGATCAGTTCTGCCCTTTGCCACAAAAGGAAAAAAAAAACCAATCCTACCTGATTGAGAGTCTTGCCATCTACCAGCTTCAGCTCTGCTAAAGGCCAGCTGTAGGCGATCTTGTACTGCTCTCCTCGGTCTACCTTGACCTCCACCAAACACGGCTGCAGTGGCCTAAGGGTGTCCACTGCGGATGAGGGACAGGAAAAAACACACAACAACCCACAGTGTTATTCTTGGCCCAGTACACAACAGTTCAGCGTGAGTGGATGGGTACAGATGGACATACACACACACCAATTTTTCCACTGGTATGGAGAGCTGCTACAGGGTTTCTACTGGCTTTTCTCTTCATTGACTACTTCCATATGGAAAGAGCTCTCCTGGGTCTAATCCAGAGTATTTCGAAGTCTGTGGAGGGTTTCCCGATAATTTCAATGAGTTTTAAACCGAGCCATTGTTTTTTACACAAGGGACAAATAGTATTTCAGCAAGATCCAAATGGGATGGAAAGAGGGCGGCCCAGTGCAATAAGCTCTAGGACAGTTACAAACTACACTTCTGGCCCTACAACAGGGTCCAGAAGGACTGTGTTGTTTGACTGACACCCACACTAACACATCCCATCAGAAGTAGCTTATTGCCAATTAGCTTACAGTCACCTCTTGGTCTGTCTGGGACGTGCTCACAGTACATCATTCTGGCTGTTAGAATTTAGATATTCCATATCAGCTAGATACCTCCAGAAAGCCAACATGGATGGTGCCAGGGGTAACTCATGTATTTTAGATGCTACTTATAAGGTGGCTGCGTCATCCCTCGGAGATATTCCTCCTGCCCTCCACTGACTACAGAAGGAGTTGAAGCACATAATTTAGGTAAAACTCTATGGATTAAGACAGTCAGAACTCAGTCCTGTAGCAGGTGACTACACTGTCTAGAAGGGTAGTCATTGGCAGAAATGTCTCTCCCCGCTAAGTCTGTTAAAAAAAAAAAAAAAATCTATGCTAACAACTTCTTGGGAGTGATGGAGGAACTAGAAAAGCATAGACCAAAGGAGATGGAAAATTTCCCAAAGCACTTGCACCTTTGGATCCTTATCAAATAGCCACGTACTCCTGACAGAACGAGGCTGCAATGCTGTGTCGTGTTAAGAATGGTTTGTTGCTGACCTCTAATGACAGATTTGGTGCAAACGGTAAGAACAATAGTGTTACATTGGTGGAGGGAGCAATCCTGCAGACCCCAGCTCTCTCCAGCCAGCTAAAGTTCAGCTGGCATCCCAGAGGGAACTTGTGCTTTAGTTGTCAGTTTTGACACATTATACTGACATGGCACAGCTCCTGTCTTCGGATTAGGATTTCCTTCATTTAATCTTATAATTCAGCATTCCAAGTAGCAGTCACATCTCCCAAATTAGGAAAAGAGCCATCAGAGATCGAACTCTGACTCAAGCTTCAAGAAACCTCCCTGGGATTGCGACTCAACCTGTCTCCCACCCCCTACCCCCTGGGCTTCTCACCCACAACACTGAGAATGGACATCTTCTTCTTCCCCCCTGTCTTCCAGACACAAACGGTTTCCAGCAGCCTCTTCTTCTGCGGGTTGAACACATCTTTTTCCAGCGAGCTCCAGAGAGAAGCCATAGTGACACCCAAAAATAACAGCTCTGCCTCCAGCTGATGCTCGTGGTCACCGCAGGCTGCACGTCCTGTGAAACACAAACAGGCTGGAGATACACAGGCTCCTGGCACACCACTAAAATACATCACCACCACAACCACTTAGTCTCTGTTGTCTTGCAGGTAGTGTGGGTGTTAATTACTTGTTACAGACTCGAGGCCAGAGAGATCTTTTATAATCACCTGGTCTGAATTCCTGCCCAGTGCAGGCAGGACACACTGCATCCAGTTCACTGAGACCACAATAAAACTGCCCTAAGTTCTCCAAAACACCCATCCTTTTTGGTTGCAACTCAGCATAACATCTTGAGCAACAGAACCATGTCCACAGGCAGGAGAAAGAAGTTGGCAGCTACAAGCAATCTCCTGCCTGATTATTTTTGCTGGCTCACACTGTTTCAGTGCTTGCAGCCCAAGAAATCACCCCCCAGGTCAGACAGCACAATGCTGGGGAGGGGGCTCGCAGGGGAGCAGAGGGCGCATGGGCATGGAGGGGAAGGCGCACAGCTGGCCAAGACATGCCTCACAATGGGTGTTGTGCCGTCTGTCCTGCACCAAGACCACATGGGGCTGGAAACACGCAGCCTCTGCAACCTTCCTGGCTGCATCCTGCCACCACAGCCTGCTCCCGCATTCCTGTGCCCTAGTGCTCCCCAAATCTCTCCTCCCTTTCCCTGGGTTGTGCTCTCACCACTGCGAACCTCCAGCTGCTCTTCCTTCCTCCTCAGCTGACAGCTCCGGGATTCCCTGCTCCCTCCTTGGCACCCTAGAACACTCGTTTTTGGAGAAACAGCAGGGAAGTGGGGTCCTCCCCTTCCATCGCTGGTTCCCCTCCCATGGGTCCCTCTCTGGTCTCCTGCAGCCATGCATACCAGGGCAGATTCTTCCCCAAAAGAGCTGGCTTGCCTTCCCAAGCCCCCCACCTCCATCCCTGGGGTGCAGACCCACACGTAGCAGAGGGGAAGCACCCTATGCAGAGCGTGAAAGAGCTCACAGGTTCCACGTGCTTGCTGACTCATGAGAAAATCAATATGAAAAGCCAGCAGCCCCTAAATTCCCAAGGAGATCCCCGCTTTCCTGCTCTTACAAGCTTCCCTCGCTCCAAGCTAATCAGCTAATTAACCTGAACAGAGGAGGGGGTGACACAGAGAGAATGGGAAGCCCAAGCGTGGTCTCAGATACTGGGTGGAACCCCTCCTGCAGACTGCCACGACTGCATTCCCTGCCTCCGTGCTGTGAGCAAGCACTTCATGGAAGCGTGCGGGTGCTCAGGTCCGAGTCCTCCAGCCAGCCAAACAGGAGCAAATTTTTTGGTTTCATAGTCTAAGAGGAAGCACACCCCAACTTCTACCCCTCGTTCCGCTTACGAGGCTGAATGTGCTTCTTCACAGAGCAGCTCCAATTAAAAGCCACCTAAGGAAATCACAGTGTCCAGCTCCAAACCATCACAACATCTCACGACATTTCGTGAGAGTAACATGACCACCCCTTTACAGAGCAGGAAGGTGCAGTATGAGAACAGCCTAATGAAGAGGAGCTCTCCTGGATGCTTCCTTAAAAGCAATGGGAGCGTCCTGCCTCCGAGCCCTCAGAGAGCGAGCAGACAGCGGCTCTGACTTTCCGAAATCTCGGCTCAGAGAGGGGCTGGAACAAAACCACTCAATTCAGTCTGGGGCACTGAAGCGCTCTGATTCAGGTCAGCCCAAGCAAGAAGGGTTTGTGTAAAGCATCTTAGCAGAAACAGGGTTTTTAGTAAGAACGCCTTGCTGGTTCAGAAACTGCTCTTTTTTAACCCACAGCATTCTTCACAGAAAGTTCTCACACGCTAAGCCACACCTGAGACCCCCAGAGATGCATTTCCCCTGTGGGTCAGGCCCAGCGCCCTCAGGGAGGAGAAGGCAGTTCACATCCTGTGTGTCATGTACAAACACTCGGAACCCACCAGCCTTTGATCCGGGTGGGGAGGGAGTTCGCAAACCAGCTACAACAAAAAGGTTACATTTAACGCAAATATTTTGGTAAGAATTAGGGATAAATAAAAATACAGGCTGTAGGAAAATAATAATATTTAGAATAGGCACTTTGAGTGTTTTCAAAGAGAAACTCGTTGGCGTTGAAATTTACCGGCTGCTGTGCAATGGGCCGAAACAAGTGACCCTTCAACACCTCCCTCCTCATAGTGATGGGGCTTTCAGCTCAGCCACGTAATTAACGAGCTTGAAATCACATCCACAGTTATTCAAACTTTTTCTACCAAGGCTGTGACCAAAAGGAAAGAAGTTTACTGCTAAAATGATGCTGTCGCCATAGCATCTCTCCCATTGCAGTCCCTCACTGGGTTATCTCGGTTTCTCCATCCCTGTCAGGTTTTTAGTCCGTCTAACGGCATCCACCTCCAGCGCAGGCAGGATGGCAGCCCGGGTACCCGACCATCTACACCCACTGCTGCTTTCGACCTCTACCACGTTTATCACAGCACTTGAGGAGCAACAGCTACAGGAAAATGATTGAAAGCCAAAGCAACAGAGGGTGCGCCGCTCCCCGAGAAGTTAACGCAGAAGGCACAATGCTTTCCGCGCAGGTAATTGGAAAGCTGTCTGTAGCAGAGCCGATTAACCCCCCATCTTCTTGAGACAACCTGGATGACTTAAAGATCTCACTGAAACCTTCCTGCAGCATTCACAGAGGTGCACATCACCCATCCAGACAGCTGACAGCGAGGGAGAGAGCGCTAGCGAAAGGCAGAGTGTTCAAAGACGACTTTACCAGGATAAATTGCCGGATTTCAGTCGCAAGAAGCCCCAGAACAGGAAACAGTTTGCTGGTAAAATGAAAGCTGTAAGAGAAAAACAGGAAGCCTGAAGAACCTGAGTGAAGCCCGTGGGCTTGAGGTCAGGGCAGGAAATCCCTGGTGCAGCCATTGCAGGGAGCAGGTGCAGCTGAGCGCAAGCAGAGCATCCAGGCAGCTGGGGATGAAGTGGGGTTTGCTTAAAATTACCCTCTGTTTTCTCTTCCTTTCCTTAGAAAGAGTTAAAATGCTGAATGGAGAAGACCTGTGGGTCAACCTCTCATCAGGTGCTGTCTCCCTAATCCTCCTTTTTTAACAAAGGGGCTCAGAAACCTACCAGAGACTTAGAAGCGAGACAGGATGCTAACGGCACAGTACGTGCCCTTGTTAAGTAAGATGCATAATCGTGACGCCTAATTTAGCTTTAAGCATGACAGAAATGTCTCCTGTAACACCTTGGGGTACACTTTAGCATTAACCAAAACGCAGGTCCTGTAGAAGCCAAAGGACCACAGGGATTCGGGGAGAGGCATTGGTGTGAGTGCTATCCTGCAGAAAACCACAGCCTGTGCTGGAGCCAAAAGCAATAAGCCAGAGGAGCCAGAAGGAAGCTAAGGATTTGGAGAGTGGCGTGGAAGAGCTATCTTATGGTCTAGCTGTGGGGCAGCAGCTGTGAATGACGCCTTGAGGATCACTCTCGTGGCCCAGGTGGGAGGGTTGGTTCTTCCATCCATCCTGTATGGTCCTCAGCTGTGGAAGAAGCCTGATTTCCTCTTTGGGTGGAAATATTTTAGGGGAAATGAGGCCTCTGTGTTTGCCTAATCTCTGAAAGTTTCACAGCTACAGCCTAAGGAGGGAATGCTCTGGTCCCAGCTCACATGGGCTTCAGCCTTGGCTTCAGGAACTGTGCCAGTGCAGAGATCTCAGTCTTGGATGTCTGCGGGGCTTGCGGCATTGACACCTTTGACAGGTGACAAAGGTAACATGGCTTTCAGCTGGTGGCCGGAACTGCCTGGGAACCACGTACCTGGAGCTGAATTAGCACAGGGTGACCTCAGCCAGGAACAAGGCCCACAGACCCAGCTCTGGTACAGCCTAAATATTGCTTTTATATTTAGCTTCAGAATCGGCTTTTGCAGCCCTGAATGTGCCCTGTTCCCACTGAGCAATCCCAATCACTCCCTGAGCAGTTCTGTCCCAAACCCCTGCACCGGCTTATGTGTTTGGATCTCGCTGACATATACCCACGCTGTATTCCTCAGCAGCAACCAAAACTGGCAGCACGAGGCCTTAAAAAGCAACAGCCACTGGGAAGTGGCAATGGTTTAATTGAACGACTAATTGACCAGGAATTGAGGGGTCCAGGGGACACAGAAGAGCCCGCAGCGAAGGCTGCTCATTTCTCCTTCTCCAGCATGTCACAGGGGGCCACGACTGAAGGCTGGTTGGGTCAGTGAGGTTGCGTGGACTGCAAGTTCATGCTCTGGTGTCACATCTGGGTGCCAGACACGGCCGAGTAAAGCTGTATCTACGTGCCCGATGCGTTCGGTGCCTTGGAAAAAACCAACTTATTTAATTTCCGAACTTCAAGGACATTCTGTGCACCCTGGAGGGTAAATTAGATGGGGCAAGCATTATGGAAGAGAGAAAAATACGATCGCACCGTACAGCAGGACTGCATTAACACAGTATCATTTACAGGGAGACCATAAAGATGCTGTGCCAGGGCTCCCATTCAAGATTCCATATTATTTCCATAAACTCAGTCTTCTTAACCTCTTTTATTCTCAAAGCTGTGCACACCTTTGTTATCATTCATGGGCGTTACAGGGAGCCCAGGGGGGGAAATTCCTCCCTGGCACCAACACGGTGTGGGAGAATAACCCCTCCAGATGCCAGCCAGGCACACGAGCCCTGATCCCACTGGGAGCAGGGAGGGTTTTTAAAGACCATCCTGCTTGGCTAAAGGAAAAATTGAGGAATAAAAGAAGAAATAACATGTTACTATAGGATTTCTGGCTTTACTCGGGCAGTCCTGGGAGCTCGCAGAAAGCTGCTCTGTAGTGCTGCAGTCCCGGGCACCAGCGCCCAGGCAAATCATTCCCTGGATTATTTCCCCCGGGACTCATGGCCGGTGTAGGCACTGAGCAGTCAAAGCTTTTATTTCAGGCAGAGGGTACTTCTAGCCTCCTGAAGGCTGGGGAAGCAAACCAAACCCCAGAAAAACCTTGACAAAGCCAGGCATTGCTGGCAGGCGTGTCCCTGCCCGCTTCTGCAAACAGGATGGAGCAGCTGTAAGAGTGATGCAAACGACCAATTAATCTCAATTGCTGCAAACTCATAATCCTAATGAATTGCTTTTAAAAATACAGAGGTGTTTTTAACAGTTTTCATGCAAAGAGAAATTAGGAAATGGCTTGTACGAATGAGCTAATGAAGAAAAGGGAAACACAAGTGTGGAAATACAGGATGCCTTGCATTAATTTATCTGCCAAATTCCAAATGCAGCAATAACTTGATTAAGGCTGAAGGAACCAAAACCATACACATTTTGGAGCATCTGATTGCCGTTCCCTGACCAAGATTAGCAATCTGCAGTAGTTTGCTTTGCTCCTCCTTCCCTAATCAGGGAACAGAACGCTGGTTTTGCCGCAGGGCACAGCAGAGAATTTAAGCTATTTAATTTTCTGCTGCAGGGACTTGTAGTCATCATTTGATGTTGAATCTGATTTTTGGTGCTTAAACAGCCTGAGTTCCCAACCACTTCAGTGTTTAATAGATGGGTCCTGCTACTGCCCCTAAAAAAGAGGTGGCAACCAGGGCTTCTCAGGAAGGACTTGCTCTGGACCATCAGGTGACCAGATACACATAGACACCGCTGCACACAAAAGGACAGAGGTCCCAATCCTTCTCCTTGCTTTTACTCTGGATTTTCTTCATCTTCCTTGCTGCACATGAAGAAAAAAATCCCCTTTCCCTCTCACCAGCAGCTGAGTGGGATATACCCACTCAAGACATGGCTGCAGCCCTGTACCAGGAGCAGGGGCTGGAGAATAGTTACTGCATGGAAGAAAAGGGAATGGCTTAGTATGGGCAAACTGGGCATTTTCTCAGTAAGTCAAGACTGAGATAACAGAGATCGATTAGGGCAAGGCATCGGTGCTCGTGAGCATCGCGCATGTGCCCCAGGCCACGTCTGGCTGAGGCTCTGCAAGGTACCAGCTGTCAATGGTAAAGCTCCAAACACAAACATTCTCAAAGCCTCAAAAAAGACATGTATGCGGTAGGGGGAATTAAAATTGCAAAGGCATCATGCAGAGTTGGACTTCCTTAGCTTTGCAGTGCTCTGCTCTGTAAGCTCAGTAGCTATCTCGCTTCTTTCCAGGGTTGGAAGTGAGAGGGAGAAGATGGGAGAGACAAATGAGTTCAAGGATCCCTTGCAAGAGTCCAATGCTTCAGCATCCCTGGCTCCCATTGCTTAGCCCGGGGACCTGCCCTGCTGCACAGGAGCATGGACTCTGAATCTTAGTGTGCCCCAGAGCTCCCACGTGAATCTGGCCAGGAGTTTTCATTGATTCCTCACGCCTTGCAACTGCAAGCTGCTGGGCATGGGGCATGCGTGTGTGTGTGTGGCTTTAGGTACATGGACAAGACCTGGCACATGGCAGTCTCCAAGGCCTGAGAGGAGTCTGCCATCTGCCTGCTGGCCTTCCCTCGGGAGCTGCCGGACTGCGGGGACTTCAGTGACGACATCGTACGGACAGGCACGCCTGTGTCCATCCATCTTCTTAGTACAGATGATACTGTTTAAACGTAGAATAGTATGATTAATAAAACATGCTGCCTTGTTTTCCCCCACTGTTTTCACCTCCTGTGCTCTCTTCGCACATTTTTGCTGGGCTGATGGTTTTCTTACATGCCCCAGATAACTCACTGAGTTTCATCTTCAATGCTCTTTCCACCCGCCTGCTCTTCTTTCATTTTTCATGAAGACTCTCTCTTGCTCTGCTAACGTGCTCTTAATCTCACTGGTAAATCAAGGTGGCTGTTTGTCTGTAGCTCTCCATTTGCTTTCCTCAACGCAAAGATAAATCTAGGCGCTGTGCTGGAGCTAGAGCCAGGAGAGAGCTGATTTCTTCCCTCTTCCCTCCCCATTCACAGTTGTGCACAGCTGGCAACAAGCTGTGTGTGGGATCGAAGAATGCTCCCTCCCCATTTTCTGGGGTGAAAACGGTAAAACAAATAGATAGACTGCAAAATGACCTCTCCCAGGCTCTGCTGGATGAACGCACACTGCAGAAAGCTCTGAGCTGCAGTGTTTCTCCAGGAGCCCAAACTGGGGTCAGTGCAAAGGCTCCCATTAACTTCAGCCCATGTTCTCAGATTCACAAACTGCAGCTTTTCCCCATTTTTCCGCTGATCTCTCCAGACACTGGATTAGGACCAGGACTGTAAAGAGGCCCACTCTCGTGGTGGATTCCTTGCAGACCACAGCACTGCTAGAAATAGGAAATCAGGTCCTGAACTATCTTCCCTCTCAGTCCAGCATCAGAGGAGGTGAGAAACGAGGCATGGCCATGTCTCCTTCTTACTCCACCTCTGCTCCCTGAGATGATGGCTGCAGGTAGCCATGGGAGTGGGATATAGGTGTCCAGACCCAGAAAAGCGGTTCTCTGCACAGCCAGCTGCTCTGCCCAGGGCTGGCCCCGCAAATATGCCATGTGCCTGGTGTAGCTTTTCTCTGTCATCTTTTCCCACAAAGGAATTACACGTGGGGTTAAAGAAAAAGAAATTAAAACCCACCAAACCAGCATTTGTAGCTGGGTTCAGAGCAGTTTCATATGTCTGGAAAGGATACAGCAGCATAATCAAGATTTATGAAAGGAAGAAAATATTTTAGGAGAGGCCATTGGTTCTGTCCTATATCCCATAAAATCTCCAGAAGTTATTTGTTGGTCGATGTGGCAGCAGCAGTCAGCACTGCAGCTCGGGGACAAAAGGCCACTCTGCAAATGAAGAGGCAAAGTATTAAAAGACACAAAACAACATTCTTTTTAGGCCACATATAATTGCCCTGGGGAACTCACTGCCTCAGGATTTGAGTCAGACAACAGCTCCATCGTTTATAAAAACCAGTCTGAGTGTACGTCAAGATAACCCAGGAGGGCTGGGATTGGTGACCGTGATCCAGTCATGGGCAGCCTCTTCTCTGGAAGATCACATCGATGTACAATACTGGTCTAGCGCAGGAAAACAGAATACCACGGTGATAGTACAGCACCCGGCATTTGCTGCCGATGGAGAAAATAAATCAGACCAAGCTGGGCACTGGTTTGTTATGTAGAGGAGTGGGAAGGTATTTTGCTCCGTGTCCTTTAATGGTGGATTCCTGTAGGATGATTTTCGATTCCTCCAGCGTTCTCTCATTGCAGGCAGGAAGGAAACACACACAGGGATGCAGGGAAGCTGCGGAATTGGGGAACATCTATCCTGGAGGCAATGTGGCCCATCCCCTGCTCTGAACAAAGGATTAGCATCCTGGGGGCTCAGGGGGCTCTTTCAGCCCCAGAGCAGTCCCAGGGTGCTCTGATCTGGTTTCTCCCTCTGTTTCCCACCTCATGGAGAGCAGATGAATGGAAGGGCTGAGAGACTCATCTGGGGCAGCGTGGGGAACTAATTTTTGCCCTGTGATTCATAGACCAGCCCGTTCGGCATCTCCACCACTATCCCTCACCTCTCTGGACAAGGTCCCGATGCTGAAGGGACCGTCACCTTTTTGTGTGAGCAGACCTTGGTGAGTTCTTGTGTGGACTCTCAAGTCACCAGAGGGTGAAAGGACTGCACACCCTCATCCTCCCTCGGTGCGTGTGTTTTTAGGGGATGCTTGCGGAGAGCTGGCCAGGGAGGACATCCCACTAGAGGGTGCTGCCCAACTCTTCTGGGAAACGTCAAAAGGCTCTGCATGCTCCTGGACCTCCAAACACCCTCAGTGCCTCATTTCCCTGCAAGCCCTCGCTGTCTTCCCTTTCCTCTGGATTTATCTCCACATGGTGAGTGCTGTGTCACTGCTACAGATTGCCACTGGCAGAAGGAAAAATAATCCTATCTTTTAGTTTATAGACCTACTTTTTCTTTTTTTTTTCCCCTCGAGTAAGCACAAACAATAAACCGAGTGAGCCCAAGCAGGGAATGGAGATTACAGGGCAGACGTGCTCAGCTCTCTTTGCATCCACCAAAATGAGAGCCAGTAGCAGAGCCGACAGCGAGAGGTTCCTTTCCCACCTCAGTGACTTGTACCAGTACTAAAGAGCAACAGGGGGGCACTTACCCATCTCTGGACCATCTTAGAAGACAGACTCATAGGTCCGAAATGCCTCCCATGCCCTGCAGGACCTACATGGATGTCTTCAGGGGAAGCTGCCACCTCACAGGTTTCCCCTAGAGACCAAGCTTTTAGCCTTGCCTTCGCTCTGATGGGCTGGATGTGGTGGAGATCGCACGCCCAGGCTTCCCCAGGGCTTTTGTAATGGCAGGTTGAGCCAAGGGGGTCACGCTGCCAACCTCCACTCCATAACACATCTGTGCTTTAAGGGAGGGTGGCAATATCTGAGTGCTTTCCTGCAATTAAGGCCCCATTTCTAATCCATGCAGGACAATGCCTTCAGCTCAGTGGTGCCATCCGGACCGTCTCTGTGTGATGGAGGACACCAGCCCCACTGACCGTCCAACTTCCCAACTCCATGCGGACATCCCGCCATGCAGGCATTTGGAGATGGCTGTTTCTCTTCTTCACATGGCCAGGTGAGACCATGGGTGTCCAGCGGCTGATGCAGATACTCCAGCCATGACCCAAGATGTCTCCCAGTTTAGCAGCTGACCTAAAACATAACATCTGCCTTAAAACGACTTAATGGGGAAAAGAGTTTTGTGGCTTACCATTTACATGAAATATTCAACATTTCACCCGCAGAGTTTTTCTCCTGCTCATTAAGCCGGCGTTCAGCTTTGATAGAAGCTGGGTTGCCGTTTGCTGACAGTAGGTCCGTGCAATGCCAGAGGGCAATAAACTGTGTTGATCTGCAGTGGGATGGCCCCTCTGTCCTTGCTTTCTAAATCCGGTTGCTGCCATCGGCATTGCTGTGGGTCGGGTGCGATGCCAAGCCTTTATTGGCAGCAAGGGACGAGTTTTATGAGACAAGAGGTAATGAAGGGTAAAGGATGAGGGGAGGAGGAGAGTCCTGTGGCTAAGGTGATGGCCCTGGTCCATTTTCTGAGGTGGCTGGGATTTTTCCAAGAAAATGGAAATACTGATTCACGGACACCCAAACTTTTTTGTCAGAGCTGCAGTTCTGAGGGATGTACCCCTGGTGAGGGTACCTTGGGCTCAGAGTGGAAGAACTGCTCCAAACCAGCACCTCCCACCCTTACCAGGTCCCTTGGCCGTTCGGATGTGACAAAGACTCAGGTACCTGTAGAAGGTCCAGGCCTGGTTCACACCAAGGACTGAAACATGCAGGCTGGGGAGGTCTCGTATTTTGAGCATGGAAAAACTCCAGAGCATCTTGGCTTCTGCTCAGCACCGAACCGCACCATTTCTGAACCCCGTTAGGTTCTCCACGAGACACTTCCACTCATGGCCACTCCTCGTGTGTCCCTGGGGAAATCACTCACCTCCCTGTGACCTGGGTCCTCATCTGCAGCATGAGGATGGTGATCCTGGTTGTCCATCTGGGTTGTAGTCACTCTGATGGGTAGGAGGGAGGTGAGCTCCCTTTGAGATGGGGAGAGGAGACAAGGGTTCACAGAGCGGGGACAGGGCGAGGGCATGTCACGCACCACTAGCAAGATGAGGATGGAGGGTAAAGCCATATCTTAAAGCCAGATGTGTTGCGGGGTTATTACAGTGAGATTTTTAAATTCCTGCCTCTGATTTTATGTCCATTCAGCATTTTTTCATGCTTCCTTAGCCACGGCTTTGTGGCCTTCACAGCTGCTGAGCTTTTGGCCCAGCGCCTGATACATTCCTCTGGAGGGGTGATGCGATCAAGCGTGTTTCTCCTCAAACTCCCTTAAACATTGAGAGTGTCAACATGCTTCTGCCTGAATGACACTTTGGATGCTCAGAAAGAAGGAAGTCATAAGAAAAAGGCAAAATGTTGTTTTCAGCCAGAATTGTGGAGTGGGCGTGCTGGAGATGCAGAAGAGATGCTGGTCGCTTTGGTGTCCATCTCCTGAATCCTCTCTCGCCTGACCTGCAGACTGCCAGTGGGATCTTTGACAAGTTGCTTGGTCAAGGGCTGGAGCACCTCTCCTATGACGAAAGGCTGCAAGAATTGGGCTTGTTCAGCCTGGAGAAGAGGAGGCTCCGAGGAGACCTCATTGCAGCTTTCCAGTATCTGAAGGGGCTACAAGGGTACTGGGAGAGGACTTTTTACAAGGGCCTGTAGTGACAGGACAAGGGGTAATGGGTATAAATTGAAATCAGGGAGGTTTAGATTAGATATCCGGAAGAAATTCTTCACAGAGAGGGTGGTGAGGCACTGGAACAAGTTGCCCAGAGAAGCTGTGGATGCCCCATCCCTGGAAGTGTCCAAGGCCAGGCTGGATGTGGCTTTGAGCAACCTGGTCTAGTGGAAGGGGTCCCTGCCCATGGCAGGGGGGGTGGAACTGGATGATCTTTAAGGTCCCTTCCCACCCCAACCATTCCATGATTCTATGATTCTATAAAAGGTGATCCCACTTTTGCAAGGGCAAAAGATGTCACTGACCTGTGTTTGGAAAACACTTTGGCATTTTTTGGATGGAAAATATTAAGCGTCTTCCTTACTGGCAGCGGATTTTTCCAGCACCGCGAGACTGCGGGCTGCCTAGCATCGCCATGGCATCATTTCTGGCAACAATCTAAGCTAAACGCAGGGCAGGGCTGACAGCTGAGCATTTTAAGCAGGTAATGTGAGGGCAAAGTCTGAGTCACCTATTCTAGCGGTGGCATGACCGTTGCTGTCACTGTGCTCTCTATGGAAACACAGTGGCAAGTAGGAGATGCCAGGGAACAAATGCTTCCGTGTTTTCAATTGATCGCTTTGGTTTTTTTCCAGTTCTAGTTAAATCCACTAGTAAAACAGCTTGTAGGTGGCATTTTGCTAAGGGGGGTGGGGTAAACTAATGTTTGGAGAGGAAAGGGGTGAAGTAAAATAGAGATTGGGCTTGGATGTTCTATGTTCTTTATCATGCCCTGTGCCCAGGCTTGCAGAGAGCTTCTGTGCTATGGAAAACAAGTCCCCTGGCTCATCCATTGAAGCACGCTGTGAGATTTCAGGGTGGAAACCACTTTTGGGACAGATCTTTGACCCTCTCACCCCCCTTTGGTCTCTGCTTGTGCTCAGGGTGGGAAGGCAGGGGAACAACCACAGCCCCTCCATGGTGCAGCTCCATGGGAGAGGGAAGCTGATGTTTCGGGCACAGCCTGACTCCCTTCAGAGCTTTGTCAGAGATGAGGTGCACATCTGGAGGGTTCACAGGGCACGGCATGTCTCACTGACAGCAGAGCCTGGGTGTATGGGCTGGTGGATGAAACATCTGCCATCAGTGGGGACAAGGAGTGTCCTGTGGGTGAGTCCTGCTTCCTGGACACCCATCCCAATTAGAAAGGCACCAGTCAATTAAAAAGAGCTGCCCCTAGATTAAAAAAGGGCAATAATCTCCAGCTCACTCCTTGAGCTGTTTCAGGAGTCACTCCAGAGGTGATAAACACCCCCAAAGACGAATGAATGTCAAAGGTGCATTAAATTTATGCTTTTTCTTGACCTTTAGGGCATTATATAAGTAGGCTACGACTGGGGTAGCCTGTGCTATGCTGTGCTGCGAGCAGGGCCAGGAAAATTAAGACAACAGCCTATAGGAGGAAGCATTGTCCAGGGGCTGAAGCACAGGAGTGGAAAGATTTGGGGTTTTCTTCTGCCTTTGGCTGTATCACACTGGGAGAACAATTTTAAAAGAAGGATAAAGAAGAGATTAAAGAAAAAAAAACCACAGCCACATTCCCACCTAATGCTGCAATTCAGTATTTAGTGTGTAACAAGTGTGACCTCAGGTAGAGGAACTCCTCCAAAGTGAAAATCAACAGCAAAACTTGTTGTAAAAGTTCTTCCTTTTAATGCTGAAGAGCCTGCGTGGCGCAAACAGGTTGGGCGGTCGTGGATCCATCTGGCTCCAGGGCTCACACAACACCGGTCGAAAAGCTTCCCTCAAGTCTGTGTCCTCACCTGGATTTTATAACGGTTGGAGCTTTGTATGATACACGCAGAGACGAGGCAAAGGTTTGATCCAACGTGAGTTATAAACTGGGAAGAGGGTTATCACTCTTTTTCCCTTTGATTTCATAGTTCTATCACAGCAACATGATGATAAATATAATGAATACTAATAAATATCTATTAATTCAGCACATTTAGCTAGCTATTAAGATTTCTTTCTCCTATAGATTGTATAGATAATCAGATTAATTAGATTAAATGATATCTTGGGATATGTGGCCATTTTCTAGGTGGAATGTGACACATTCAGGACATGGTATGATGAGGGTGGTGTGATAGCACGGGCTGGGACTAGATGACCTTGGAGGACTCTCCTGGCCCACATTCCTGGCAGATCTACCACACTGTGTTGCTGTTGGCGTGTGAGGGACAGTGACAGACCAAAGCTACGGAGTCTGATGCTACAGCCCAGTCGCCAAGGGGCTGCAGCACACAGACAAAGAGTTTTTCAGGCACTCCCATGCATATTTCAGAAACAGCTTGGTCCTCTCTTCTGCAGAGTCGGGAGTGTTTGGGCCATTTCCTTTGCACCTCAGGTTGAAAGCAAGCTTTCTGATCTTCTGAAAATGCTCCTCTTGCCCTTCTGTGATTTGCAGCGTGTCCTCACATCATCTTGACCATACAGGTTTTTTATCTCATCTGCAGCATTAGTATGAGAAACTTGTCTAAGCTGGGAAAGGTGGAAATCTCTGAGGTCAAAAGCCCGCCCATTTGCAGGAAAGCATGGGGAGGGCAGGCACAGGGCTTGCTTTGGGGTACCCTGGGTTTATTGCTCTGACTTGCTGCTCGGAGCACAGGGCCAGCAGGCTTCTTCGATGGTCCACAGACATTCACAGCATCCCACTCCCATCAAGGCCAACACTGGGGTGTTTCCAGATCCAAGGTTTCAGAGAGCAGATGGGCTGGCATTTCAGGTTTACCCCAAGTTCCCCCACCCTGCTTCAGCCCCAACCCCAAGCTGGGATGCAGTGAGCCGTCTGCCAGTCAGGCCTGCAGAAATGCTGGCTCTAAACCAGTCACGGGCTGAAGCAGATCCTCCGATCCCCCTCTGCTTGCACCAGCACTGCCCCCGGGCTGGCTGCTCTGCTAAGCCAGATGGCATCTTCACCCTGGGGCACCACGTTGGCAGAGCCCAAGGAACAGATCGTCTGCAACGAGGCTGATATATGTCCCTCCTGCAACTCGCCTGCCATCCACCTCGGTTTAGACCAAGTTTTAGACTAGGTCTTCTCTTTATGGCATTTCTCTGATGTATGATGCAAGCTTGGGTCTTGGAGATCACACTATGGTAGTGCTAAGAACAGCACCTAAATATATCCTCTGTGTATGAAAATCTAAGTGTATATGGGAGGTTCTATAGCCCAGGTTGTTTCCAGCTCACTGTGTAAATGATCTGCACCCTAGAGACACAGCAGGCAGGATGTTTGCTTCTGCAGCTACCCAAGGACCTGGATGACAGCGATATTGATATAAGGCAAAGTAGCTGCTTCGGCAAAAGGTCGAACTGGCTGTGTTACCGGCCTGTACCAAGAGCAGAATTTGGTCTGGAGAATTCACTTGGGGGTGAAAAGTGCTCCAGTGATCACAGTGAGTGCAAGGCAGGGAAATATTGGGAATTCTTAAGGTAGTGATGTCCCACTTGATCAGAGGCGCTCTGCTGCTTTTCAGAAGGTGCTTCTGCTATGGCCAGGCCATTCCTAACCCCCCTCCTCTCTGAGAACTAAAGACATGATGAAATATTTCCAAACTTGCTCCAGCATCCTTCCCCTCTGGGTTTTTGCCTGAAATGCAGTAGCGTTTGCGGTCTAACGTCATGATTTTAATTTACCAGCTTGAAAGAGGTCATGAAGAAAAGGCTATGTGAGACACCGCTGCTTTAGGGATGAGTAGTTTCCAAGTGGCCATCCAGTTCCTGACTCCAGATGGTGAAATGAGCTCAGTGGATACGCATGTTCTTGTTGCTCTTCGCAAATACTGCACAGGTTGGAAACGGATCTCCGATACAGTATTTCCATCATCCCTGAAGTCAGGGGTGGTGATGCCAGCTTCATCGCTGCCCAAGAGGATCCTAGAGATTCCTTCCATGGTGACGACACCGAAACAAAACCTCGATCCTCAGCAACTCACGCGTTTTGAGAAGAGTTTGATGCTTAGTCCTCATCCTGCTACTGATTTCTAACCGCGCGTGGCTGCAGGGATGTCTAAGCTTTCATAATTAAAAGCCAATTAAAGCGCACCATTAAGCGCAGCCTTTTTCCTTCCTTGTCCAAACCTATCTGTCACGGAAAGGACACAACAACTGTAGTGCAAGTTGTCAGATGCTGCTAAAAATGGGAAAGATAAGATGTATAAGTTAATTATTGAAATGCCAGCCTGAAGTCTCAAACAGGACCATGACAGCTGGGGTCAGATATACGTGGCCGCTTACCCTCTCCGCTCCCAGCGCTGCAAAGCCACCTGAGCTCCTCACCAAGCAGAAGCAGATTAACCACTTTTTATAGAAGCTGGCAGTGGCTGAAGTTTCCAGGCGACTCGTTCAGACACAGACATCTCAGCAGGGAGAGCAGAGGGGTGTCAGAGGCAGAGCCCCAGAAGGATCGTCATTTCTATTTAGCTTCACGTGTGCATGTGGTCTGTGCTGACCGGCAGACCCATATGGCTCCTGGAGAAGGGAGGTGAAGGAAGAGAGTCAAAAATATGTCTCAGTGATGCAGGTGGGAGTTTGCTGCTGATTTATGGGCATCCAGGAGCCTGCACGGGATCAGTGACTTGGGGGTGAGGGCCCCTTTGACCTTCCACTATTCTCACTTACACTCAAACACCCCACAGTGGGATTTTAATTAGGACATAGAGAGGGAACGGCAAGAGGAAAGCTGAAGGAAACACAGCACAGAGGAAGAAGAGAGGAAAAATGCAGGTGGGGAAGAGGTGGAAGTACATGGAGAGGGAACAGAGATGCTGTAAAGGGTAATTTTCCCACTAACTGATGGTGATGCAGCCAAAAGGACCTGAACATATTAAAAATAACGTCATGCTCCATACGGGTCTTGCACTCAGGGCTTCTGCTGCCTTTTTAGGACTAGCTCCACTTTGTTTAAGGACGAAAGATTCCTGCATTTAGTCCTCATTCGTGAATCATAACAGTGGCACGGTGGAGTCTGAACTTCTGTGTGCTGGACCCTTCTGACGTACATGACATACAAGATTTTTCCTCTAATAAATATTCCTCCCTCACCGCGCATTTCTCCTCGTTATCTCTAGATAAGGACCTGATCAAGCAGATGTAGCAGCATCGGTTTGCTGTGACAGCATCCTTGCAATGCCATGTATCACAAGTTCATCATCAGAGCAGGGTGCATAACTGATTGATTATTCTTTTTTCTTTTTTAGCTGAGAAAAAATCAGGGAGTGGAAAAATCTGTGTCTTGTTTTCAGTTTATAGTCCTTTCAGCCCTTAAACATCCGTATTTGAAGACCTTTCAAAGAGTTTTGGAGCAGCACAATGAGACTTGTAGCAATGCTCACGGTGACTAGAGCAGGCAGGACCTCCCAGTCTGAGGATGAGGAGGTCGAGGTGTCACAAGGGGAAGTGAATTGTGTCCAAGCTCAGAAAACACAAAAAGCTGGAAATAGGAGGCAGGAAGATATGCCAGCGCCTTCCTTGCAATCACCAGACCACATTCTGTGTAATAACAGAGAGGACACACAAACAAGCGCACATTAAGCCCATTTTTTCCTTCTCTTGGGACGTGGATGAATCACGTTCCACTGTTGCGGTTGATAAAAGTCTTCAGAAAGCAGAGAGGGACCCAAATTCTTGGTTTGTTCTTTTTTGGAAGAACTTGTAAAGGCTGGTTTCTAAAACCTCTTGGCAGCTTTCTCTGGGTTCTCAGACCCCCTGACTGCTCCTGTGGTGCCAAGCATCTCCCCTTCTCCGGAGATCACGCTTCAAGTTGCCTGAGGACATGTCAGCAGTGGCCTGGATGCTTTCCATTTCAGCTCATTAAAATATTTGCACCAATTTGAGTCTCGGTAATGTGGAGGATGAAGCGCTGAGGCAGCACCGTGCATTTTCACTTAGAGGAGAAGGTCTGTTGAAGGCAGCAGTGTTTCATCGCTCGAGACAAGAGCAGGGCTTGGCGTGAGAATTGCTGTGGGCTGAACTGTTGCTCAGATGATGGTGGACAGGAATTTGCAGGCAGAATGAGGCTAATCCATCTGAACACCAGCAGGAGAAGGAAGTACCATCCAATATTCATCGCTCCAGTGCAAAGGGAGGCCAGAGGGGAGGGACAGAGCTTGCTCTTCCATGATGTAGTGGCACAGACAGGGCGTAAATACATACCTTGACATATTTACTACATGTCTGGAGCCCTGCATCGAGCAGCTGGGGCAAACTCTTTTCTCCACAGCTTTTCTCCACCCCGACTCCTCAGCGCAATGGTGCACAGCCTCCAGGATAACTCCTCTGACCCCAAAATAAGGTCCCCAGCCCTCCAGCCTCAGCAGCTCCCACTCCAGGCAGAGATGCCACCTTGCCAAAGGTGTTAGGCAGAGCATTTTCTGTAGAGAGCCTGCAACCCATCCCTCAGGGTCAGCTTTGCTTTTGTAGCCTTCCAAACGCATTCTCAAAATTCAGGTTATTTTTAGGCTCGTTTCCTAAGGAAACAAGATTAATATGGTGACAGTGCAGGCACACGTGTGTGTGCTGCGTGTGAGACTGTGCCTCTGCGTCTGCCCTCCCCCGTGTATTCTGAATTCTTTGGGCAATTTCAACTAAGTTGGATGGGCACTAGGAGGTCTCAAAGAAATCATTTGCTGACAGAGTTGGGGAGAATAGTGGACTGGACAGAGGAGAAACTTAACGTAAGCACTTCCAGCAAGTAAAGGCTGATACATCACCAGCCTGACCCCCTCCAGCTTGCCCTTCCTGCACGTTCAGAGCCTTTGCCCTTGTTGCACCAGTGCTGGGAGGGAAACACAAGCCATGGGGGCTCCTTCAAACAAAACCCACAGCGCCCCAGTCCTTGTGGCTTGGGGGTTGCTGAGTGGGCAACACCTTCCACTAGGCACAGCCGGGTGTTTTATGGAGGACAGCCCACCATGGAAGTTTTAATGCCAAGTACAACTGCCTGCCTGTTCTGTGCATCTGGCTGCTCATTTTGCACATGTCCAAAAGCCTTTTTAACAGGGATCTTTATTCCATGGCTGCTCGTGCTGGCATCAGATAAGGTTTTGTAAGACTGCCACCAGGATCTTGGCTGGGGACAAGCACAGAAACTGGTACAGAGAATTTTTCTGTGTCCTTTGCTTTTCTGCATGTCCTTGGTAGATCAGGATGAGTGAGAGGGAGGATGGTCTGAAGTGCTCAGCCCTTAACTCTGCATATGGTTGGGGTCAGAGCATCTTCTGGAGATGGGCAGTTGTAGCCTGATGGAGCTGAAACTTCACTGGGAATTATTCCATGAACTTGTGGTCACATTGGATCAAGCTTCCAAAAGAGTGAGAGAGAAATATACTGGATTTCATCCTGACCCAAACCCTTCCAGTCAAACAGACTCATGGTGATTAAATTTGCCAACGGGCCATGTTCAAAGAGGTTGCTTCAACTACCCGTTGAGCCAAGTAATCTCCATCATCCATCCATCCATCCCAGCCAGAATTTTGGTTATGCTCAGTAGCCAGCTGTAATCATTTTACACAACAGCCTGGTGAGGAGGAAGTTGCCCCTCCAAGTTTTCAACATTTTTTTCTCTTAAGATACAACATTTGCAGTTGAAACAAAATTTTAATGTAAAAGAAGAGAGTTACAACATTAAAACCATTCCCTATTCCCCCCTCCCCCCACCCCTTCTTTTCCCCCTGTTTATTTATTAGTTTGGGGCATTTTTTGTTTTTCATTCCCATAATCTCAAAGCACACTATCCCATTTTTAACTTTCCCCCATCTATAAATATATTCCACAAAATACATGCATGGGAAAGTTCCTGCATTAATGGGTGAAAAGTTAACTTTCACAGCCCCTAAGAGTCACAAACCCCAAATTCACAGGATGCTGCCGAATTCAAGACACATCCCCTAACGTGGGGTTTTTCCGGGACTGCTCTCACCTGCAAACAGAGGTGCTGATGGATAACCCTGGGATTTATAGAAGAACGAGCAGACAGCCCTGATGGGACATGCAAAAGCTGATCCATGAATTCATTTTAATACCCAGGCTGTGTCCGCCACCGGGTACATTTGCACAGCCGTGCCGGGTTTGCTTTTCCACGTCAAGGCATTCCTCAGATATGCTTTGGCTCGCTATGGGAAGAAGGATACCTATGGATTTATCCTTTCAAAATACTGACAGACCCAGAGAACGGCATCCCAGAACGACATTCCCAGCCTCTCGTTCGGGGAAACATCCCATCTTTACTTTTGTACATCCGTGCAATGATACTGCTGGGATACAAGAAAACAGCAATGAGGAACCCAAACAGAAAAATTCCTGGGACTTGAGCTCCCAGACTCAGTGCAGGATATGATCTTCAGGTGGGGTAGAAGTTACATCTTCTGCCCTTACAGAATTTCCCAGGTACATGTAAATAAACACATAGATAAACTCAGGTCAGCTTTGCTGTCACAGCAAGTTGGATTTTAGGCTGCCTTCAGACTTTTAGAAAACAGGCAAATATTGAGATGTTGTTTGGAGTCGTCATATTTTCCTGTCTTTACAGAAGACTCACCGTTTTAAACAAACAAAAAAGAGATGAGTTCTCTCCTTGCAATGCCTTCTCACGCCTGGCTTTACCAGCATTGACCAAAAGGCTATTGCGACAGGCCAGGCTCTTTACAATCCCACTGGGTGGTTGTTCCCTGGGAAAAGGGAACAAATTCAGCTCAAGAATATGAAATTATCCCAGAAACAGCCATATGGAAACAGCAAAATTCCACCAAAACAGTGCAAATTTTCAACTGACTCTGAGCAGATTTATGGAATTCTACGATTCTATGAATTGTCTGGGGCAGAAAAGTCTGGAGCAGAAAAGTGATTTTTTTTTTTCCACCCCTAATTCCCTGTCCCTGTGCAGCCTTGGCCAGCGGTGAGGGTCTGTGGCTACACATCGTCACATGGGCCTCGAGGAGTCCCCGAGCCGGCCTTGACGTGGGTGGAGATGAGCAGGAGGGACCCCAACAAGCCGTGACCCTTTGGACCAGGATCCTGCCCTGCGTCGTCACCACCCCGCGTACCCAACCAGCCAAACGAGGTGTGCTCGTTGGAGCTGCCCCCTCCCCTCCCAGCACGGTGGAGATGGACTTCTCCATGGAGATGGAGATGTGGGATTTGGGGTATGAGCTGGGACAGCCAGGCCAAGCTAGAGGGATGCTCTAGTCCCCCCCCAATCTGGTCTGGGGGACCACTTCCACCTCTCACCCAGGGTTTTGCATCTGCCTGTGGTCCCTGAGCACGCAGACCCCCCCGCTGACGTGGTACTGGGACCCGGG
>NW_010231385.1:32658-72894 GCF_000690775.1 Eurypyga helias | reverse complement strand
GGGGGTGGGGGAAGAGGAGTCTTGTGCACTCCATTTATAGTAGTTTTTCAGCAGAAACCTTATTTAAATATTTGAAGTTAAATCTATGGTGTCTGCTGATCACATTTCAAACATTTGCTTCAATATAAGCTTTAAGAGACTACTTAATGTAGCTTTTGTTTTCTTGAAGGTTGAGGTCTTGATATTCATAAAAACCTACAGGATTAGGGACCTGGTATCTGGACTGTAGCCCTTAAAATTAGAGGGCATAGGTGCCTGGGATAGAGTGAGAGTGTTGGTCCTGGCTGCTTAATTTTTGGAACTTCTCCTTCCTATATATAATATTTTTGAATTCTTTTGAAACGTGTTTGTATGCAGAGTGAAAGCATTATTTATTCCAGACATGAGTTAATGAGTTCCTTATTTTCACATTTCTTTCGCATATTGAAAATCTTGGGAGCCAGGATCTTTGCTCATTCTTCCAAAAAAAGGGTCTATCATAAGCACCAGCTCTAATTCCCAGCTCTAATTCATAAGCTGTTTTCTGTATGTGAGGATGTTCTGTCAGATTAGCTCTCTTTTTATAGCTGGTGTCTCCAGCTCTCATGTCAGTACTCATTTAGTTTTGATTTTGGTTTTGAATTTCTAATTTGTTAGAGATGATGAGCATCAATTTTATGCACAGGCTAACAAATACGCTCATCAGATTGTGTTTTTGTTTAAAAAAACACAGACTGAAATTTTGGCATGAAGGAGGAATAAATTTAACTTGCCTCTGAGCAGTTAATGAAATCCCATATTAGGATAATGTAAGAGATCATTGTGGCACTTTATTTAAAATAACCCAGTATTTCCCACTGGAAGTGGTGATTGAATCATAGAATGAATCACAGAATGGTTTGGGTTGGAAGGAACCTTAAAGACCATCTAGTTCCAACCCCCCTACCATGGGCAGGGACACCTTCCACTAGACCAGGTTGCTCAAAGCCTCATCCAGCCTGGCCTTGAACACTTCCAGGGATGGGGCATCCACAGCTTCTCTGGGCAACCTGTTCCAGTGCCTCACCACCCTCTCCGGGAAGAACTTCTTCCTGATATCTAATCTAAGCCTCCCCACTTTCAATTTAAACCAGTTCCCCCTTGTCCTGTCACTACAGGTCCTTGTAAAAAGCCCCCCCCAGCTTCCTTGTAGCCCCTTCAGGTACTGGAAGGGGCTATAAGGTCTCCCTGGAGCCTTCTCTTCTCCAGGCTGAACAAGCCCAACTCTCTCAGCCTGTCCCCATAGCAGAGGGGCTCCAGCCCTCTGAGCATCTTCATGGTCTCCTCTGGACTCCCTCCAACTGGTCTATATCCTTCTTATGTTGGGGGTTCCACAGCTGGACACAGCACTCCAGGAGGGGTCTCGCAAGAGCAGAGCAGAGGGACAGAATCCCCTCCCTCGACCTGCTGGCCACACTTCTCCTGATGCAGCCCAGGACAGGGTTGGCTTTCTGATTCTTACTTGATTTAAAACTTTGTCAAGCTAATCCTTTACACTCATGGTATCATCCTTACTTCGTGTCTATTCAAGACTTTGTCATGTTTCAGTGCCCTAAGGGTGAGGCTTGGGGAAAGTTCTACTGATGCAGAAATGTTTTTCAGCAATAGCTCTGAGGCTTGTAAAAAATCTCTTAATTTGGAGCAAATCCCTCCCACATTTTACCTGATAAAAGGCATCCTTGTTTGGGAACTGGGAGAAGATCTGTCTTTTAACAAGTGATTAAGAGGCAGTGCTAATCACTTTAGATATTTCAGTGGTTGGACCAATTAATTTTTAGGAAGGTGGCATAGAGCTTGCATGGCAAACTTCCTTCTGTTCTAGTCTTTTCTCCTAGTACCCCAGAGTGAGTGTTTCACATCCTGCTAGTTTTACTGCTCTTGCAAGGAGATGTTGGCCCTGGTCGTGTGTCCCTGCCATCTCCCTGCTGCTGGGACTACTGCTTAGGCAGTCATCTACGGCAAGCTGAAAAGTAGTAATCCAGAAAGAGGTGAATGAGGTGGCTTGTCTCAATCCAGCATGTGTCTGCCAAAGATGTCCTCTGTGATGTTGGTGGGTATAAAAAAAAAAAAGCAGTGTAAGAAACTCTTCTGGTGTATTTAGTGACTTCTTTTAACCCAGAATATTTTCTTAAAACGTAGCCTTTTCTGTAATACCCATTGTTGCTTTTTTTCACTGCTAATCTCAGAGTACTTTCTGCCTTTTAAGGATTTTTTTTTTTCCCCTGTAGCTTCAGGGAACATCATCTGGTCACACATACTTTTCAACATCCAATTCACGAGTGAAAATCCAGTTTGCTAAGAATTCCCAAGTAATTCTAGCCGAGCAGGTAAATTAGAGGTTGGATTTTGGGATTTTTTGTTTCATTTCACCTTTTTCATATAACTTAGCTGAAATAGCAAAATAGAAAAAAATTTTCCAGGGTACTGTGGTCTTATTTACCATGTTAAGCGCTCCTGAGACATTAACTTGCACTGGAAAAAAAAAATTGGGTAGTTGACCAGTCTCTACTTACCCATGTTCTTCTCCCCCATGCCTTTCCCCTTTCTGTGAGGACCTTTGGGAAGAAAGAAATGTCAAAATTCAGCAAGATTGCCATGGCTTAATAGGTCGACTTCTTCTACAGGCTAAAATTTTGAAATTCAGGCCCTCATCCTGCAACTGTTTAAGCATGCTTAATTTCAAGCACATGCTTATTTACAGGATCCAGATTTGTTTGTTTAATTACTTTGTAGCACGACTGAAGCCAGGCTGTCCAGCTCTCAGTCCCATCTGTTGGGAGGGGGAGGGAAGAACTTGATGGTGTATGTTCCAAAAAGCTGTTCCACCCTTAGCCACCAGACAGAATTTATCTTTTGGATGCAGAGGTGGTGATATTCAGGAGTACATGGTAGATGGCTTTGTCAGAGTATGTTAACTTGTGCTCAGGGTGGCCCTGCTTCCCATGATCCACAGCCACAAGGGGATCTCGTGGATTGTCTAAGTGCCTATAAATTCTCTAGCACTACATATTGATACATATTATTGACCTGTCTTATTTATGACAGTGAGGTAGTGAGAGGTTGTTATCCCAAAGCTGTAGCATTGAGTGGTGTAATACTGCTTGTTCCATTGCATTTTCAATAGATTCAAATATGTTCAATTCCACTGTTACTCCGTCATGCTAGCCAAGAAGTATAATACACACATACTTACAAAAAAATTTGAAGCTTTTCTAATTTTTAGTGGTATTTCTGATCACATGTAGTTATTAGATTTTACTTTTAAACTGAAGGCGAAGGGCCAGATCTGCTTGTTTCATTCATGCAAGAATAGGCGAGTCTAAGAACAGGGTTTGGAAAATCCAAACTTGTATATACAAGTCTCATTACTCCTAATTTAATCATCTTTAATATCATAGAATCCTAGAATGGTTTGGAAGGGACCCTCCACTAGACCAGGTTGCTCAAAGCCTCATCCAGCCTGGCCTTGAACACTTCCAGGGATGGGGCATCCACAGCTTCTCCGGGCAACCTGTTCAACTTAATATTTCTGTTAAGTTTGGCTATGAAAGCACCTTACCCTCTTTTCTTAGTTTTATTTGAACATCCACCTTTAAGAGGACAGCACAATCACATGTCTCTGCCCACAATATTTAATGTAAACTTTGTGTTAGTTGAGCGTAAGTAGAAATTGGAGGGAGAGTTGTGTGAGTACCAAAGGCTGACTGTTGGAACATACTGCAGGAACTCAATTTTCTTAGAATACTTACCAAAGGGGGGGGAATAATGAATTTTTTATTTACTTCAATGCAGTGTATTGGATTTCTCTCAGTGGACAACTCTAAGAGCTAGTTATCTTTCATTACTGGGTAATTAGTTCAGTTTTCTCCAAGGAACTGTGGGTAAGATTTAAATAAGAACAACATCTATTAGTAACACTGCTACATCCACCCTTTTACAGATGAATAGCAAGGGAGATGAGTAGTGCTTAACGCAGTTCTGTGAAGTGGTATCTCTTAACTCTGTCTGTGGTGTCTGATGTTATCCCATGGTACACTAGTCCTAGCTCACTTGATGAGAAGGCATCACAGAACTACTGCTTTACCATCCTCTCTCTCTGACTGCAGATGCTTCTCCCAAGTGCTTCCATACACTAGTGCTTGTGTAGGGAGTTCCTTCTCCCTGCTTTTTCACAGCTGTGGCTTCCCAGCATTCTGTCTGGTGGTGACTGCCTAATATAATTGGATGAGTTCTGGATATGGGAACCTCTGGAATTTTTTTAAAACAACTGTTGATTGAATGGGCATCACTTCTGTCCGCAAAACAAAAGGCACAGCATATTTTAGTACAGATGTGGAAATAAATGGCTAGGCTGCACCACCAGTTATTAGAGAAGAATGATCACTATGACAAGGTCCTGCTTTCTCTTAAGGAAATGAATGTTGTGAGATTCAGTAGGAAGATCCATATCCCTCTTACTTGGACAATCTAGGAGGGCCTTGTTTTTTAACAAGGATTGTGCGAAATTCTCCATATAGTTGGTTTCTGTAACCCTCCTCACCTGGCCAGACAATCTTACTGATATTCTTCACTTAAGACTGTAGAGTAGATGAGTTTGGAAGGGATATCCAGAGATATCTTAGTCCCTCTCTCAAAGCAGGATCAACAGGTTGCTTAGGGCCATATCCAGTTGGGTTTGGAATATCTCCAAGGATGGAGACTCTGCAGCCTCTCTGGGCTGCCCATTCCTGTGTTCGACCACCTTGTTCCAGCATCTCTTGGCATTATAGATTGCAGCCACCTCCAGCGTCAGTCGTTGCCATTGCCATGGCAGTTCATGTGTAACCTCAGTGTCCGGCTGCTTATTGACTCTCAGCCACAGGCATCTCTGACCACAAACGTGGCTTTCGGTCACCCTGCCTATCCCTTTCCTATATGTACGCCATTGTCTGGTGACAGTGTATTCGACAGTTGTCACTACTGCCACTGTCCCTCAAAGTCCTCTGGGCACCCCTTGCCTCTTCAGCTGGTTTTAGTTGATATGGTTCCTGAGCTGATGGCTGTGCAGCTGCTCAGATGCTGCTTGTGGTGCCAGAGGCAGGAGGAGAATTGAGATCTGGGATTTGGGGGTACTGGGTTTTTGGGTCACTGCTTTGTGGTAGTTTGCTGTGACCTATGGGGCATCATCCTGTCCTTGTGGTTTTATTATGGCTTTAGTCTTGAGCAACTGTTGCCCCAGTCCTACCCTTCCTTTATGTGTGTGTGCATGCTTTTAGTAACTGCAGGGTCAGTGTGTGTTGGCTTTGTGTTGGTCCAGTGAATTAAACCTGGTTTTGGGATAGGGGAACTAAACCACAAACCAATCCAAACACGTCTGCTCATGCACTTTTTTGTTGCTCGTATGATTGATTTATTGCTTGTTTCATTCTTAACTAATGTTTATTAATGTGATTGACAGATTGATATTTATTTTTGAATAAATATGCCTGTTTACCATATGATGTTGTTTTTCAAATGTCAGAAATTAAATCTAGTGCTGTTTGATGGCTCCCTTCTCATGGGGAAAATAACTCTAGTTTACTAACAAGATGCAGATGCTTCCAGTGAACTCACTGGTCTGCTCTGCATCTTGTAGTTTCTGGCATCTTAAACAGCCTTTATCAAAAGTTTGAGGATAGTTGCAGCTACTGAAGAAATACCACCTTGTCCGGATACTGGCAATGTCAGCTGTTTGGCAGGAAGTAAGTTAGTAGCCTCAGTGTGAGGACAGGGAGGATCCTAAACTGCACCAACCAGTTGAGAAAAGGAGCTGTAGGTGGGTGGAATGGAGTTACCTGTTAGAATTTGGTCAGGGCAGTGGGCTTCACAGCCTTGTTTCTATGAAGCGTGGCTTATTCAGTGTCTCTGGTTTTGATGGTGTTTGAGAAATGACACTTTTCAATGGAGTGTGTGCTCTGCTCAGCTGTTTCTCAGGGAAGTGATTCTAGGGTCACTTTGTCTTCTGGTTCTCAATACCAGGGTGCTTGATGCTTAACCCGTACATAAACCTAGGGCGGTGTGAGCTTGGACAGTCACCTTCAGTTTTATTATTTCTTCTGGATATGCAGCATACATATAAAGATGGTTACCTAACTTTGAAAGCTCTGTAGAATGTCTGGGAAAATACCAGACAGGCTTTTTTCAACAGGGTATTTTTCTCTCCAGGTTCTGATTTATTAAGGGGTTTTTTGCAAGTGTACAGTTAATATCCTTTGACTGAAGCTCGGTGTAACATCTCAATAACACTTTGCTAATTTTATGTTACTTTTGACTTCTAAATGTATTCTTCTTTTTATCCCCTTGAAAAACACAAGCTAAGGCATTGCAAAGTGCTCTTACTGATCAGGCTCTATGCTTGTGTTCCATATTCATTTTGCAAAGCTTCGCATGCCTTTGTATTATCAGGAGAAATAGTAGGGATGTATAAAGAATGCCTTGTGCCTATGTTTTCTTTGTCTGTTCTAACGTTTGGATTTAAAAACTATTTGTAGTGTTCGATTTGTCTTCCCTACCGAACTTTGAGTTTGATGTAGAAAACTGTTTTTTGTAAACTTTGGGCCCTTGGTCTTGTGAGGGATTGGTTTGGCTGGAAGGATGCTTTGCTGTTTCTCCCTCTCAGTCCTCCTTTTTTTCCCGAGTGCCTGGTTCTCATTTAGTGTAATGTATATTTTGTGTTAAACATCTCATTAAATGTTCTTTGCCAAGCTGGAGACTTTTTTTGCAGACTAAAAGCCAATTGACCTAGAAAATAGTGCTGTTAACTTTCTCTACTGAATTCAGTACAGTAATTCCAAGTGTTTTTTTTAACGCCAAACAAATTAAACATACCAGGTAGATTGAATCCTAATTTTGAATGTTGTCAGGAGACCTAATACTCCTGAAGAATAAATTGTACTTAATTCTATTCTGAAATAAAGTAGCTTTAATAGTAGTGTTTGACTATTTGACTGTGGCTCAAATTTAGTCTTTAATTGATAAGATGAAGTACGATGTAGCACATCAAGGAAGGAATCTTTCTTACCTTAGTAACATGTTCAGGATGGCTTTGTGCAACACTGGCGCATTACACTTTAAACTATGAGTTTGTATGAATGATTAAACATGTTGTTTTTATATCAGGCAAAACCTTGTGTGGTCATGCGGCTGGGAGAACTTTTTTTGTGTTACACGAAAAATGAAATGGACTTCAGGAGTCCAGATGATTGGAAAAACTAAGATTACACTTGTTAGTGTTTGCCATTTCCTTTGTGCATACCTGATTTCTTCTCTTTATCTTCGCGTAATCAGCAGCTATATCCATTTCCAGGATCTAATTGAACGTAATGAAGAAAGAGGTTGGGCCGTTAAGCTTCCACATTCTCTGCTCATTGTGCTGCTCACGGTGCTAAAAGGAGATGAGTTAACATAAACCTGAGTAGGCTGTTTAACCTTCTTTCTCTTCTGGAAATGTAGATGCAATAACATTTGCAGCTGAAAAGGCTCATTCGCAGTTTCTAATGTTTAAGGATGCAAATGAAGCATTTTGTCTTTTCTGTCGCCTGGAGGTGTTAAGCAAGGAAACAGAAAGAGGTTTCTAGGATTAGTTCCATAGATTTCTTTTATCATGTTAAAATCAAGGGGGGTTTCAATGCCATGAAATGAAGAAAAGCAATATGGAAACCATCCAGGGAAAATTCTTCAGTTTCGTTTACTTCTCCCTTAATTTTCTGGATGTAAGTTACTACTGGTATAGTCGAATGCTTAAACTTTTTGCAACAGTGTGGGGGAAATGTTTTATAGGCGACAAAGCAATTCATCATTGGCAGTGGCGTGGCATGTCATACAAACTACCTACTGCATTCAAGGTTTCTAGTTTATATTTGAGAAATACTTCTAAACTTAGGTAAGCCAATATTGCATTTTGGCACTGGACAAAGACATAAAGTAGTAAATAGACTACCTAAAGCTTTAAACTGTTTTAAAGTGAAATTATCAAGTATCACTTGAGCTTGATGGTCAGATCCAAAATGAAAACTACTGAGTATAGAGTTCCAGTGGTGGTACTTGTACCTTTCAGTGTTTTGTAACTGTGAGTCCTTGGAAAAACTTCTGTACTTTTCACTTGCAAAGATGTAACCTGAATATAATTTTTTTTTTCCACTTAAGAGTATAATATACATGATAAAATGTTTGGATAATGGAACTTTTTTAAGATTTTAAAATGCAGAATTAAATCAGCGCAAGCAAACTTAACCTTTGTGAACTTATACTATCATAGAATATATATTCTACTTTGTCTTGGTTAAGGAAGACATCTACAGCTTAGTCTGATTCTTGTGGCTTTGAATTTGTAAATTTACCTTTCCCTGGAATTGAAGAGGAGATGACTCTAAAGTTTATTTAGAAGCTATTTTCTATGCAGCCTTTGTGCTTAAGGTGATGCTGACTACCTAGACTTACTCTGGCTGCTCCCTGGTGTTTATACAGGGGGTTACGTACCTTTTTCTGAGGAGCACACTTTTTTGGGACAGTGGAGTTAAGTATCCTTAAATTGGGTTTATACTGGTTCAGCAACTGTGCCTTTTGTTGAAGCTACCCTTTAAGAGAAGGCCAAGAGACAGAGTTCTCTTCACATCCCTGATATTTTGAATATACATTTTGAAACCACGTTTTTAAAAACAAACATGCCTCTCTCTTTTATAGATATAAGCTGTTCTTGCATTCTGTTCTGAGCCTGCTTGAGAGATGGCGTATCTGGGGCTTGGATAAGGCCTGATTTTTTTTCCTTTGGTCCTTCAGAAGCCTGTCTGCTCATACTGGTTGAACTTAAATGTAGTGCAGGATTTTCTGGTAACTGATCAGTATTCTTCGTAACTCTACATAGTTGAAACTATACTTTGGAGAGGAGGGTGAACAGATTAACACCAGGATTACATAAATTGGATATGTTTCTTAGAATAATGGCTTAAAGGTAACTTGTTAATGCATCTCACTACCCATGCCAGAGTTTAAACATGGAAACTGGCGTCTGTGTTTATTTCCAAGTAAATGAGTGCATTATGGTTTTCAGTTTTTCAGTTTTGCTGCCCAGCAATCATCTTTTATCTTACTTAAGGTAGTGGTTGTGAAAATGCTATAGTGCTCTGTAATTTCAGTTTTAAGAAGTGGGACAAACTCCTTGCAGCTGTGTTCTGTTTCAGGTAAGGCTTTTTCATTCTGCTGACTCTTCCCTTTCTAAAGAAATGCTTCCAATGTATCACTTTCTCTTACAGTGTACATACTCATATTTGAGTACAGATATGTAAAACAGCACAGTGAAGTGTTACAGGTGGTGACACACAGTTTGTGTGCTGGAGCCAAGTAACAAAGTTGTTTCGAAGCAGAACAAGCAATGAGGTCTGGCAGGCTGGGCGGCACAGTTCTTCACCACCTCCTTATTCTAGCATGTTGCTCTGGGCTCTGTCACTTCACCAGTTAGCAACTGGCCTGGGAAATAAAGGGTTATCACTGTCTGTCTGCCTGATGCACGTGCAAATCAAGGTGATTGTAATATGCCTTCCCAAAAAGCCAGATATCCAGAGAGCTACAGTAGCCAAAGGCAGGGTTTGTTTTTTCTCTTAAATTGTTCTGATAAAGGATGCTACTGTACCTGTTAGTGTTGTCTTTTCTCTCTGGATGTATATATAAATGTGTGTGTGCTCTGAAGATATTTTAGCTTCAGAAGTTCTAAACAGGATTGGACAGTCTCTTGCTGAAGAGTTACTATTTTTGGTGATTCATGACGATACCTAGGCAAACCTATGCTGCTTAGAGCCTTATCCAGCATAAAATAAGAATGCATAGAATGAAATTCTCTATTGGTTAATACTAAATTTACAAGTTGATGCTGGGGCAGATCAGTGGCTGTTCCTGTGTATGTTCTTTATTCTGAGCCTCTAGGATAGCAGCAACAACAGGGTCCACCTGTTTGAGCTGATAAGTTGTTTGTTTAGCTAGCAGCAGAAGGTTTTTTGGGTGTTCTTTTCACCTCCACTGTGTTCTGTTGTAGAGCAGTTCAGTGCTTCTTAGGCTGCCTGAATGCTTCCTATACTGTATTCTTTGTGTGTTTCATAGGGGGATTCCTTCTGGGTGTTGAATGGACAGTTCCTGTATTGCGGGGTGATCTGTTATGTGTCCACCTCCTTCGAAGATGTCAGTGGGCCTGGTTTTTCTGATAGGACTCCTGAATCTTGTCAGTTTTTGTTTCTTCTGGCCACTTCAACTGGATTTTTCTGTTCTGCTCAGTTGTCTAAGCCTCTGTTGGATCTTACTTGAGCTGCCAGCTCTGCTTCTCAGCCTGGTGTTGAGCCTGTGTAACTTAACTGGCCTCAAAAGCCTCTATTAGAGGCATCCTTGAGTTGTGCTGCATTGTATGTGGATGGTACAGGTGTGTTTCTTGTGAGCTATGAGTCCCTGCTGTAGATGCAACTGTACTTGTGGGAGATTCCCATTTTTCTGTAACTCTGATACTGTGTTTCATTACCAGACTACTTCTGCCCTTTCCCTTCCCTATTGGATCTGCCTCCCTGACTGGTGATGTGTCAAGGGTGGAAAAACTGAGGCAGTTATTGTCCAGTATAACAGTGGAAGAATTCATCAGGTGCATGCAAGTGTTTCATAGAAACCTTTTCCAGACCTTCCTGTGGAAAAAAAGCTTGAGGGCTGGGGCAAAACCCCTTTGGAAACCAGACCTATGTTAACAGTTTCTACTGGAGCTATCTGTGGACCTTCCTTCATCTCATTCACCAGTGAGTTCTTGAGTAAGTGTGGTAACAACTGATCTTGCTGTTCTGCAACAGAATGTTGCTTCTGCTTCTCTTCTGCCCCTAAGTCGTTCCACTGCTTGACAGCATGCATCCAAGAGCTGGTTCAAGCGGTGGCTTTGCTTCAAACTTCAGTCATCCTGTGACTAAAACAGTGCTCCTCAGAAGCAATGGAATGCTTTAGTTTAGAACAAACCTTAAAACAGAAATGCAGACTCGAACACAAAAGCAGGCTGATATGGCAGCATGCAGTCCCTGCAAACCTGGGAACTGAGGATGTGCCTTCCCCCAAAAGAAGGCTCTTGTAGCCAGTTGCATACTCTGGTAGCTTATGTGATTCTTCTGCCAATGCCCACTAAACTTCTCTGTTTAGCTAATTTTGACACATGAAAAGTGTTTTCCATTGCTTTCACTTTTTAGCTTTTTTTGCCTAGGCCATTGTCTTCCTGTTGGTCAGTGGGTCAGTTGAGGAGTGCCAGAGCCTGCCCTAGAGAAGGGGGGTAGATGGGACTGTGGGAAGGGATGTGTTGGAGACGAAGTAGAGCATGGGGGAAAAGCAAATAGGCTGGCTCTCTTGCTTCTCTGGTTACTCCTGACAGACTGCAGGCTCTGAGCCTACCCAGCCAGTGGTGCTGTGGTTAAGCCCTTTTCTCCTGAGTGGATTACTCTTACTGGAATTACTCTTACTGCCTTGCAATAAGCAGCACCTTGGGTTTGGGTAATCTTGAAAATGAACATATCTGATGGCTGCATGCAGCAGATGGCTTCTCCTGTACAGTTCAAGAGCTTGTTTAGAACCAGCTCTGTTTAAGGTAGGAAAGCTTATTTTCAATAAGGTAGAGCAGGAGATCTCGATCCTCTCAGCAGGAGATCTCGATCCTCTCAGCCATTTCTTCCTCAGAGATGGGAAACCTTTTCCTACAACTAACCATTTTGGGTACCAGGGAAGGGACAAGCACAAAGCCTGCATTACTGCATTGCTTTTGTGTGGTAAGATCCTTGCAGAGGCTCTTGCACCTGGAAGCAGCTGGGCACTTGGTTTGTGTTTTGCCACGTCAGTGTAGTGTGAGTGGAAGAATGCCCTCACCAAATGATCCTGAAAGAAAGAACACAAGATTCCTGATAGCTGTGTTTTTGTACATGGTGGTATTTAGCTAGCTGGAGTTAAACCATGATAGTCCTGCTCATGTTAAATTGATGTTATGTTCAGATTCAAATATCTTGGCTTGAATGAGGACACCAAAAAGTGTGTTTAATTGTCCATAACTACCATGGAACAAGACAGGGGAAAAGTTTTTTAATATTGCTTGTTTTGTCTAAAGCTGGGTTGGAACTGTTCAGTCATTTCCTGCAGTGCTGAGAGGCTTGGCAGTGAGTTGGCTGGTTTGCCACATACTAGTAAGCCCGCAGAAGAGTATACGTTGCCAAGGGAGCCAGTGTGCATGAAAGTTTTTTTTTTTTATTATGTGGTTTTCCCTCCTTCATGCTGCTTATGGTCTTGCTGAGGCTGAATCCACTAGTGGCTCTGTAATTGAGTAATTGTGAATCTCTGCTGTCATCATTTCCAGGCGGCGATGCAAAGGAGTCTCCCCTTCTAGGGTCGGTCTCTTCAGTTACCTTAGGTCTACAGAAGCTTCAGACAGACAGGTCCTCTCCAAACATCAAGAGGATGGCAACTGATGCTAGCAGAGGTCTGTTTTAAGCCTGCTCTGTACCCAGAGCAGGCAGATGTGATTGACAGACGGCAAAGGTCACAGGTCAACCACAGACTTCCCAAATGGATTTTCCAAATCTTGCCTTTGCTTGTCCTGCTTTAGCATTGTGTAATTTTTGCTATATTTGGGGTCCTGTGTTCCCTGATGGTAGAATAAGGCTTTTGTCTGGCCTAAGGGCGGTCGGGGGGTGGGATGTAAAAAAGGAGAAAATGAACTGCTTGCAGTTCTGAAGGCACTGCAATTAAAGCAAAAATTGCTGCTTTTGGAAATAGAGGGGTTTGGGGGAAAACTCTTAGTATCTATTTCTTAGTCAAAGAAAGAACTAATTTTCTTGGCATGGAGTGTATTCTGAAATTGTTCCCTTATCCAATATTCCTTATTGTTTGCCTGTACCTTTGACTATGCAAAACTGAGCAGTGATACACAGGTATCGGGTATCTTCCTAAAGAAAATGCTGGTACTTGTTTATGGTGACACTTGGCACATTTCTTGTGGGCGGATAATTAGTCTTCAAGACTGGACTGTACTGCTGAATGTGTGAAGGAATAATAGAACTTTTGGAAGAACTTGTTTGATATGCAGTGTGTAAGCTTGTGTGCGTACAGCAGAGGTTCTGGTGCTGCTGCTATGCTGGCAGATCTGTGTGTGGATGGACTGTCATCAGGTACTAACAAGTCTTACTTGCACAGCTTCACCACTTTAGTGTATTTCATGAACTAAAGATGCTAAGGGATGAGTGCTGATACATCTTTGTGGGAGCTGAAGGTGTTACTGCCACATTCTTTATTATGGCCTTTTCTTACAATTTACAGTATCAATCACTAAAGTTTTGAGCAGGTCATAGATAATGTTATGTAAGAGTATTGGAAGTGAAGAAGCACTTCTCTAGTGATGAGCTGGCAAGCTTTGGCAAAGCTGACAAAGTCTTTCTGCTGAGCTTAGCTAAATTCAGTTGCAAGTCATGTCAAAGAATGCATACCCTTTCTGTGTGAGAAGTGATTTGCTGTATTGGCTGGAAGCCAGCGGATCCCCCTTGGTTGGTTGACTTTATTTTTGATTTAAAGATGTTGCAGCATGTGAGTTACGTAGTTTCAGGTATCTTGTGATACCACATTGAGTTAAACTATTTTGTTTTGGCTCTTGTTGCTGGGAAATAACTGAATATGATGACAGCCCTCCATAGTCAGTCAACTGGGGTAAGCTGGTGGCACTAAGCTGCTGCTTGTTCACAATTAGCCAGCAGTTCTGTGTGAGGTATAAAGGTTCAAAGCAGTTAAAGCCAAGGGGGAGCATGTGTAGACAAATTTTGCAGTTTGTAAATTCTGAACACTAAAAGTATACATTGCACAACCTGCATCTTTGTCTCTTTTTACAGTGATGTTTGCATTAATGTATGAATCTGCTGCACATAATCTGGTACTTGATTTTTAGTAAGTATTGGTTATGCCCACATGGAATACTATGGTTCTGAGATTCATGTGACAAATATACAGGATGCAGCAGATTGATTTCATGAAATAGCCTGGAGTGTTCCTTCCCATGTGCTTCACAAATCTCTCCTGAATAGTGCTGTCTTCATCTTATCCAAGGACATGCTTGGAGAGGAGCAGAGAATGAACTGGGTGGTCTGAAAGCCCATGCCACAAGGCAGTGACAAGAGACAGCAAATCAGACAAGGTGGTCCCCTCTGTGCCTGTCACTGGGAAGCAAAAGTTTGGGACCCACTACCTTGATGACCTCTGGAGATACCGTGTTTTTGATAGACTATGAAAAGAGAGTGGGGAGAGGAGGCAGCAGACAGTGAAGCTGGATGTGGCACTGAGCAGGATGCAAATGCCAGTGTTATGGCAGAAACTGTCAGAACAAAGTTTCTCGGCTAGGAGTGGTACAGGAGGGACAGCATAACTGCCAGCTGCCAAGTATGTAAACGAACCTTTCCATAAAGGTTTGAGATTGGAATACGGTCTGATGGAAGGGAACTCTGCCTTACCTCTGGGTGTATTCAGGCACCTATTTAAAACTCCTGTGAAGGAATAAAGTATTTATTTTCACATTGTAATATGCTGTTTCTGAAATGGTCAGCTGCAAACTTTGTCACTGTGACTTCAAACATCAACTCTTTGTTTCCCTTCTCCTTTAAAAAGTGAATGCCTTTGGTGTTCAGATCCTTTGGCACTAGATCAATAGATCTGCACCCTCGTGTTGAACTTCCTATCCCTTCCTCCTGTTGCAGTCTTCCCAACTTTGTGTTTGTAAAATAGCTATCCATCAAATCAATATTGCTGAGTTGCTGAGGTAATAAGCCTATTGCAGTGGAGATGAGATAAAAACTCATAGTTTGTTGTGAGCTGAGGCCAACAAGCCTTTGATGTAGCTAAACCGATACTCTGCATTTGGTTTGGGTGTCTATGCACTGAGCTTCCTAGTGTGTCTGTCATACTTATCTGGTCTTATCTCTGTTATCTGTAGCACCCTGTTAGCTAGGATGGTAGGAAGTTGTCTGCGCAGAGCTGCTGCTGTTATGCTGCCTGCTAGGAAGCTGCTGACAGTGAAAACTGAATCCCAAACATTGGGAACTCTCAGCTTTTATAAGATCGTGAATGAGAGGATGTTGTTCCCCACCTTAAACATATTTTTATGTCTGTTCTGTGGTCACATACTAGTCGCATAAATAAAGCTTCAGCAAATCACTTTTTTGTCAGTGACTAAACTGTGTGGCAACCCTCACATCTGCAGCACATGTGTCTTTATTTTGTCTTTGACATACAAATTCTGATATAAGAAATTGAATGTTTGCCACTGTTATTGTTGGTATTAAGTAAATGGCCCATTGGCTGGAACATTTTGCAGGTATCTTAGAATTGAGGGAAAAAAATATCAATGAAACAGTTGGAAAAAATTGTGCAAGGCTAGTATGCTTTTGCTTTTTTAGTTTTTTTTTGTATGGTACAAAAGACAAGTTCCCTGAAACATGTGTACTCACTGATGCATCAGTAACTTCCAGTGAAACAGTTCTGATAGAGCTGCCTTTTAAGCCCTGTGTAGTGCTGACCCTGCTTTGGGTAGGGGAGGTTTGAAAAGATGTCTGTGTACTTGATCACTGAAGTCTATTGCTGGCATAGAGGAACAGGAGGTGGGGGGTGGGAATGTTCTACCTATGTATTAAAGCTGAAGAATTGAAGTATGTTAAGCTATTTCCACATTAATTCTGGAAAAGAGTTGCCTGAAAGACATGGGGTAACATCGTTTCACGTATTACCTTGTTCTCAAATCTTTATGTTGAGTAAGAGACTGCACTTTCATTTCAGTATTTCATCCAGGTTTGGTTTTAGGAATGTGTACTGGAATTTTCAGTGGCATTGCAGTTTAGCAAGTGTATCTCTGTAAATTACTTGTAGCTATTAAAATGGTGAGTTAACTAGCCTCTGCTTTCTCAAGGGATGTTTCTAACTTTCAAACTGGAGTACTTCCACTTTCAGCTATTGTTTTTTCTTTGGCCAGGCTTTGATTTGTATAAATCCTAATTACAGGGGCTTTGGATCTGTGTGCATACATAGTTTCAGTGTCATACACATTTTTAATGAACTGGCTGAAATTCTGCTTATATTGGTAGTTTGGTACATAAACAGATCACTATCTTCTAAACATTTTTTCACTAACGGGCTCAAAAGAGAGGAAAAAATTAATAGCAGTGTCTGTTTTAAAACTGATTTTTAGTTTCATCTCCTGAACTTATCTTCATTGTCTTTGTAGGCATCAGAAGGTGTCACCTTCATTGGACCTGACACACATGCTATTCAAGCTATGGGAGATAAGATTGAAAGCAAATTGTTAGCCAAGAATGCAAAGGTCAACACAATCCCTGGCTTTGATGGAGTAGTCAAGGTGAGAAATCATTTAATTACTGTCTGCCTACTGTAGGAACAGTGTCAAAATCAAAGTACACCTATTGAAGGTCTGATGTAGAATGTAATGACTTGAACTTCTTTTTCAATAAGATGTAATTAAAAATGGGGTACAGATTTTAACTGGCAAGAGTCCATAATTAATGATTTACTAAGGACTGCTTCTATGGCGTCTCTAAAAATGTCTGGCTTGAAATTTATTGTCAAGGCAGGTAAATGTGTGTTAAATATCAGGGGTGGATTTGACTATCTGCATGTGACTTTACATTTATTGTGCCTTTACTTCTTGTTGGCCAACATCTCGACAGCCCTAAGTTAACAATGGAGTTTGTTACACCGTGTGAAGCTTCCATCATGGTCTCTGCTGATGGTGTAGATTTCCATGTGTTGCAAAACTTGTGGTGAGGGTAGGAGGGAAGTTGGTGGCTTTTTATATGAATCTACAGCTAGTGTTCATCCTGGGGTTTTAGAAGGAATGAGTTGCAACTATGTTCTAAGTATTTTGGTTGTTTCTTTCATTTTATAGGGTGAAATAAACTACATTTGGGTTTGGTTTATTTTCTGCTATAGTGATTAAGTATTGGGCTCTTACAAGCTTTCCTGTGTGTCTTTTTTTTTGTCTGTGTTTAATATAGGTAATGAAGCTTTTTTTTCCTTTAAAACCTTTGTATATGCCTAAAACCTTGGTGCATTTTAAAATGTTGACCTCCTGGGTGTGTTTTTTTGTTTGACATGTCAAGTTAGATTCCCTCCTGAATAAAATTTGAGTAAAATTTTGAGTTGCAGGAAGAAGCGAAGAGTTTTGTTTCAACAGCACTTTAGTGTAGTTGAAGGGAAAGTTTTTCAGGTTTTACTTAAGACAACTGATTCTGACCTCTGATCATCCTAAATCTTATTTATATGAAGAAATGTAAAGATAATTGCCAACAACTGAATATATCGATAGAATTGATGGAATGCAGACTATATTTTAAGAAGCAATGTTTATCAGGATAATGGTGTTCAGCATTGTGTCAGCTAAGTTGAATTTTAAACCCTTTGGAGGGAAAAAACTTCAAACCCAACTGAATGAGGTGAATGGAGTGCAAAGGGGCTAAGGCTCCACAAAATTACCAGTTCTGATGAGGGTGCCTGGAGAGCTTGGCTATTGAGAGAATGACAAAATCATGGAATAGCTGAGTTCAAAATGCACAAGAGAATTCTTCAGTACTCGTGATGGAAATACCTGGTGTGGGTGATGCCTGGCAGTGGGATGTGCTGCAAGAGGTGAAAGTGCAAAGAATTCCCTCCTCTGGAGGGCTCCTTAAGAGGGCTAGGCTGGAATGTCTGGCAGTGGGAAGCTGAACGCATCATTCCTTCAGGTTTGTGTTGTGTGTTTCAGCAGTGCTTGTGTATGTGGTCCTTTAGCATTCATAAGACTTAACAGCAGCCAAGCTATTGTGTGTAAGGACCTCTGCTCTGTCTGATACTCTGTATTCTTACAGAAATCCTGACTATAACTTCTAGAAAAAACATCTGATTAGGAGACAAATTTGAAGTAATCTAAATGCCACAAAATTCTTTCTAATGAAGAATCAAATACCCAAAATACTGTTTTTTGCTGTGTCAAGATAAAACCTATGTAAAGGTCTGTTCTGCTAATGTAAAGAAATCTGGCAAAGTAGGATAGTGGTTACTGAAGACTAACCATAATTAGTGAAACTGAGCTATTTACCTGTATGCACCGGTTTCTGCGCTTCTACTGGTTTTTTTTGACAACTCGAGGTCCTGACACAAAATGAAAGAACATAGGTGATCTGGTTGGCTGTATGCAATGACAGTCTTAACACCAAATGAACTGAAATGTAGGACTGAGTTGAGAACTGCAGTCCTCAGATGTTGAAAGGAACTGTGCAGTAGTTGCTTAAACCCAAAGTGCCCATATCATACCAGTTTTGCATACCTTGGCATTGCACTAGTTCTGATTATCTGAAAAGTGGTGATGGAAAAAACTCATGAGACTGGGAGGGAGGGATGACCACCCAACCAAAAAACCCAAGCAACCCTGCAGTGTACCCACCAAATAAGAAAACAGGAGAGTCCACAGACATTGCCAGTGTTGTAGTTTCCATCACAAAGGGGGAGAGAAAAAGTTTAGGTTAACCAGCGTGTTAGTTACCAGTTCTAGGAAGTGAAACTTATGATTATTGATACTATTATCCTTGACTGATCTCTCATTAGAGCACGGTGTAGTATTTTTGCCAGTTTAGAGTGAGGTAGAATGGGCAAAGCTGTGTGATACCAGGTACAATCAGAAAAGCAACACAGGGAATTGGAGACTGTATAGGATTTCTGCCAGTCTGTGGGAGACCCATTTTGGTCACAGTTATGAAGCTTTCAGAATCTGTGAAGGCTATTTTTCTTGAGAAATAGAGTTTTTGAAGGTTCTGAGATGGAGTTAAGTGTCTGCTTGGTACTTGACTTGATTAGAGGTGGCTTCATCTTTAGAGTGGAGTCTCATAAAGGTGGAAGAAAACTGCATTCATGCCTCTGACAATGCAAGAAGTTAAAGATCAGTCACACACATTCTTTGTGGATGAATAGTTAAAGTGAACATAGAGTAACAACTTCTGGTGCTTTGTATTCAACTCAGGACTGCACTGAAAATCTTGAAGAGTTGTTGTCTTTATCCAGCCCTTGTTAAATAGTGCTGGATATGTAGGCCCTTCATGAATAAAAGGTATTTTCCCCTCTTATGTTGCTTAGTGCTGAAACGTAGTAGATGCTGGAGTTGCTAAGCTTTTGTAATAACATCTAGAGAAGTCACATGCAGAAAAATTCCCAGTGAGTAGAAGTTAAATTAGGAACTAGAGAAGGAAGCCCTTCAGCAGTACACATAAGGACCTGGAAGGGTTGAAGAGGAAGATGCTTGGCAAAAGACACAACTTCATCATATAGGCAAATGCTGTAGCAAATAGCAAACTGAGAATGGAAAAATGTGGAGTGAGAATGAACAAGGTAGTTTAGCGAAGAGTAATTTCCTCATCCCTGGTTCAGTTTCTCAGTTGGCTGAGAAGGGTTATCCAGCCTGCACGTGGAAGGAACCAGAGCCTGATGCTGTCAGCTAGAGAGCCAACAGAAGCATTCAAAGGTAGCTAACTTCACAATCTGTAACTACAATTAATTTCCTGCAACCTGATTGGGAGAGATAATGGTAAATAGTCTTAATCAAAAGAATTAGTGTTATTAGTGTTAATCCATGTGAGCAATGGCTATACTAAAGTTAGAGCTGAGATGTATTGTGTGTAAATGAGTAAAGAGAATAAGTGACAAGAAGGAAGTGAAGGCTGAGTAATGAGTGTAAAAGGGTGCCACAGTGAAAAAGTGGCAAAGGAATGGCAAGGGAAGAAAGATTTTTGTTGTTTGACCATATACAGTCAGTTTGGTTTTATGGCTGGTAGAACACAGCTGGATGTAGACCCAGGAAATTAATATCTGGGTGTCGACTTAGTTTCACTGATGTCAGGAGACGTGTTGAAGGTTTCCAGCAAGGCTGTATGAATTCACTGTGTTTTAAGTTTTTCAGGTATCTGTTTTGACTGTATTCTTGCATCAAGGTGTTGACATTGGTATTAAATGATCACTGAATTGCTGGAGAGGTGGTTGGAGACTAGACACGAACTGGAGGCTCTCAAACGCCAACACCCTCAGCCATGAAAACTATCCCGTAGTAGCTCTTAATGAAGTTTTACAGCTCTAGGAGACTCTTAAACAGCTTTTCCCTGGTATTGCTCTCCCTCAGAATAGTTTTGCCTTTTTGTCTCCACCTGCTGGTACCCGGCAGAGAGGTGTGTACATGAAATCAGGAGGTTAGAAATACTTACACTAAACTAGTATTTTATGTCTTTTTTACAAATACCCGATTTCATTAGGTTAAAAACACTATGACATCATTTTACAACTCTTAGGATTTTTATAAACTTGTACCATTACTTGAACATTTTTATTTGTACAATAAAAGGTGGTGCTAAAATTATATATTTCTTTACAATCTACAGTTTATTTTGGGAAAATGGTAGTGTAGCTAATATATGTTTTTGGAGGAAATGGCAGTAAATCATTGGGGACTTTTGCTTTAAAAAAAAAAAAATTCAAAATGCTTTTAGTACCAGTGTGGTTTTTATATTTTGCACATACGGACTTGTGTGTGATGCAGTGTCATAGCATTCAGTTTTTGCCCCCACCCCTCCCCATGGCAAATGTGTATCTGTGGTAAGTTCTTTGCGCCAAAAATCTAAAATAACTGTCCTAACTCTCTGAGTATTCAAACTGCTGTTGGATTTGTGATCTGTAAGTTAAATGCATGGTACTAAAACATATTTTCTTGGGGGCGGGGGGGAAATATCAAAATACTTACCAGAGGTTTCAGTATGTCAGTTGTTTAATTTTTTTGGTTTAGCTTTTCTCTTTAAAGCACAGCAGACTTGTTTTCTATTTCAGAAACACTTTGAAGGCTAAAGAAGTTGAATATGCATTGATTACTCTTTTTAAGAAAAACTTAGAGTTTGGGTTCTAATATCTAAGAACTGTAAAAGAAACAGATGTTGAAATAGTGTAAATTAATAACTGTGCTGGGCAGATGACTTCAGTCTGTTCAAGCCAGAACTGAGACAATTAGCGCCGCTGATGCGATGCTGCTTATTAAAGTCGTTGTGTGCACGTATAAAAAATACAGTGGCAGTGAAAAGTTGCCCTGTAATGATTTGCAGCTTGTCTTCCCGGGGACTGCAGTGTGTCACTTTGCCACTTGTTTGCAGGTAACTAAGTGAAAAAAAATTTCACCCTGTTTGTTCTCCCTCCCCCCCCCAGTTCTATTTTGCAAATATATGAGTAAATTTGCAAGAGAAAAGAAATGTAAAAGTTTCCTTCTCGGCTATAATCGTGGCTCTTCATCAGTCATCACTCTTCCTGCATTTTGTTCCAGAGGCTCTAATTGTCCGCGTTTGGCAGGTTTAACACTTCCTGACAGAGAGGCTATTAAGGGGAAGTATTCTCGCATAACTGTCACGGGCAGGAACAAAGAACCCTCAAACTCAATGTGTGGAAACCACTAACATTCTTAAATGACCCTTTTCATGCATTTTATCCCTTTAAGCTAAAATTTGGAGGGTGCAGGGTCATGGAAAGCAGCAAGGTGTAATAAAACAGTAAACCCTGATTTTTTTTTTTTTTTTGGGAGGGGGTGGGTCGGGGGAGACTTTTTTTGCTAGATTTATCTCTTGACTTAAAAACAATTGTTATTTGGGGGGAAAAAAAAATCTCATTAACAGATGTGACTGGAGTAAAAAGACTTAAAACTGATGTTGCTTTCAGGACTGCTTTGAACTTAACAAGCACCGATTTGTGGAGCAGACTAGCTAATGAAAGGAAATTAAATTTTCTGACAACTTCCCCTGCCAGCCCCCTTATTCTTCACGGGGCTGTTACTAGGTACTGAAGACTTTTAAAGAGGATTTTGTTTTATTATCGGACATAAATGAACCAGGTATGAACATTTCTTATGGTTCTTTTTTTAAAGTTCTGACCTGGGTGCTTTTAAAACGGATTGCCTTGAAAGCTTTAAAAATATCAGGTTTCATTTTAATGTTCATAAGTCAGCCCCCATAGCTTCAGACACACTTAGCAGCTGGTGGTTTCCAGACATTACTCCCTTCTATACAAATTTTTTAATGCATGTCACAGAATAGTATAAATATTAGCAAATTTTGGATGGAATATTCAAACTTAATCTGTGCCACTGTAATTTAACTCTTTTTCTTTCTAGTATTGTGTAATGTAAATATAGTTACCGGTAGAAGGAACCAGAATTAACTACTGCAGGACAAGAGATTTCATTGTTAAGAAGTTCAAGTATTTTGGGGTTTGTTTTTATTCTCTGGGTTTCTTAGAACTTTTTTTCTGTACCAGGCTACGGGTCAGCTGATGCAATAGGTGGCATCAACAAAAAGATTTTTCTAATTGTCTAACACTAGGAATGTGTGGACTCTTTAATGAAAAGAACTATGTGAATGAACCTTCTCACTTCAGATAAAGTTTAAAATGATACATATAAGTTTATTCTGTCTTTGGAATGAAAAACTCGCAAAAGTGAATTGCTTGTGTGTTTTCTTCAGCAGACAAAAATTGTCTTTAAAGAAGTCTGCAAGATTTTTTTTGAACCTGAATCCCTCCCAAACAATAGAGAATCAACTCCCCCTACTGACAACAACCAGGAAAACACAAGGAGTACCTGTGAGGACAGAAAAAAGCTGGCAGCGGACAAACTTTAACGATCTGATTTATGGTCCATTATTGATTGTAAACTTCTAAATTCTAGCATTAAATTCCTAAAACTGCAGAAAATCATTTTGCGATCCTGGTTGTTTCCTGTCAGCTGATTCCTCGTTGCTTTGAGTTTCTCAGTCTACTAATGATGCGGTAGAATTTACATTCCACTTATGGCATTAATTTTACATTCCTCTGGCTGAAAAGGGTCAGAAGGTTGTAAAATCAAACATTAAATGAATCAGAGGAGACAGTAGTGCAATATATGACTGCCCTCAGGACACAGTGCAATGGCTGATGGGATTAACGTTGGCTCTCATTTCCTGCTTTTACAGGATGCAGATGAAGCTGTCAGAATTGCAAGGGAAATTGGTAAGTTCTTAAATTAGCTATGGTGGGATTTGTGTGCCTCTCAGCAGACATGGTTGACTAAATTGAATGTGTAATAAGTAATCCCTATAGAACAAATAATGTTTTAATAGTTTTTAAGTTCCCTGTTGCCTATAGGCCTGGGAGAATCTAGGCATTAACGCCCTGTCTCTTAAATCATCGGATTTTAGCTTTACAAACTGGACTTTACGGAACAAGTGTAGCCATGATTTGTGGAATGCATGTAATATGCAGTAATGAGTCACTCGCTGAAGGAGTTGATTCCTTTATGTAATTGGAGATGATAGTCAGAACTTAGCCACGGTACACTTCTCTTTATGGATGCTGACGCCGGTGATGTTAGGATCTTCATTCCTCATCACTGTGTGGACTGCAATTAGCCTGAATATCATCCAGACCACTGGTCTGTCTTCTGTGCTTTCTGGAATAAAGTCACTCTTCAGCTTCTGAATATCTTACAGGATGGTGAAAAAAGCAACCAGCAAACTGTCTAGGACTCATTTTGACAACGGTTAAGTGTAATATGTGTTTAATGAGTTCTGGCTTTTATTTACTAAAGCTTAATATTAGGGAAAATTATTTAACCATATGCTCGAAATTCTACATGTTCTTAAATGCTTTCTAGAAGAAGAATCTAATGCAATAAGACTTTTCTTGGGTGGGTTTTTATTTTTTGCATTTTCATTTTGAGAGACAGTAAGCCATGAGAAGCTATTTAGGTTCATCACAGGTACGTAATTAAAAGGTTAGATCTACATTTGAAGCTTCTCTTACTGACCTAGCTACCAATACTTCTCACCTGTGTCAAAAGCTATGGCTGGGCCTTATGTGCCAAATAGAAATTGGGACTTGCAGTGCTGCAGATGACTCTTTATCAGTGTAATGTGTTTCCACTTTAAGTTGGGGTTCTTACCCTGCCGTGATTACCTTCCCTGAAACCCCTCGGTGTAGGCTTGAGTGGCTTTTAGGCTGACACAACTGAAGTCTGTTTCGGTGGGTCAGCCTTTATATGACTGCACTGGGAAATCAAATGTTTACTGATCACTGTCCCGGGAGCAGAAACAAAAGGAAGAGGTTATCAACCAAATTGGAATATTTGGAGGAGAAATAAATTGGTTTTAGTCCTTAAAGGCATACCTTTCTTTTTCAGTTTTGTTTCAATATGCTTTCTTGCTCTTGTTTGTTAAAGATTTCCTGCAAGTACTTTTAAAGCAGCTTTGATTTAATGTGCGTCAGAAGGCATTCAGTGACTTCCAAGATGCCCTTTAGAATGTATTCTGGCTTAATTTTCTTCTGAGTAGTTCTGTTGACTGGTTCCAGTCTTTGATATCAGTAGCACTTTGCCTTGATGTAATGACCTCCAGTCCCAAAGCCGTAGATAGTAAAGTCAGTCATAGACAGTTGGGTGGTATCTTCTCTAGATGGCAAACTCAAAAGGTCTGATGCAGAAAAGGTCTGTATGATGATGCCATGTAGTGAAAGAAAAAATGGCCTTTCTAGCTTTTTTCCCACCCATGTTTTGACCAGTTCATCAGTTTGGTTAAGCTTCTATGTAATTATGACCACTAGTTAGAATAAAACGCAATGATGTGTAATTTCAAAGGATCTAAACCAGGATGAAATTAGCATCCTGTGTATAATGCATTTATCCTCGTATACAAGGCGCTTAATATGCAATGAATACTTTCAGATTAATTTTAATTTCACTTATCCAGAGCCTCAGTCTTCCAAGAATGCTAAGTATGTATTAAAAAAAAAAAAAAAATTGAGTCAGTGCTTAAAACTCCAAAGCATTGTGTAGTGTTCCCTTGCTGCCTGTGTTTTTTCTTGCTTTTCCCTGGTATATTCTGGCCAAAGATCCATTAGCAGTGGAGCCATGGCACACCACGGTAGAGACACTGCCTTTACCTGTTGCAGCGACTCTTATTTATGGACAGAAATTTATAAGTGTGGGATTAAAACCTACCTTCTGCCCCTTATTTGAGATGTGCTCCCGCAAGTTTTCAGGAGAGAATGTGAGAAATCCTATGCTAAATCAGGAATTGGAAGAAGTTAGGGCACAAACTGCTGTATAGGCTCCTTTCTATAGTCTCTTTTCTCTGTCTGTGTGGGCTGTTTTCTTGTGATCCTTTCTGTAGTGCTTAATCACATTGGCTCTTTTCCCATGCTACTTTTAAGTCTGTTTTTAAATTGTACGTTAAGAACTCTGGATTTCTGAAGTATTGATGAAACTCTTTACTCTTCAGTTTGTGTGGGAGAATTGAACAACTATGAAATGCAGGTAGTTAAACTAAATGAGTCTATACGAACCTGAAGAGGTGAAAAACATGTTTTTGTTGTTTCATCTGACATGGGTTTAGTTAGCACTAGCTTTTCAAGAATGGATAGTGAAAAGAATCTGGTATTGCCACATGTAGTGTTGCTCAAACTGAGATGGCACAATACATTCTGTGGTCTACTACCTGCAACTTCATAAAAAATGGATAAATAACATCTTAAACAACAGTGGCAAAGGATGGGAATAACATCTGTGGGATACCAGAAGTTTGTTTGCCCCTTTTACCATTTAGATTCTCAGCACAGTAACCACCCTGGAAACAAAGCAGTCCTAACTTTAATAGTACCTATCAAGCAGCAAAAATTTGCCTGATGATCTACAAATCTGATAACTTTTTACAGTCCTGCCTTCTAAGATCTTGCTAGACTCATCCCTCAGATGTATCATGAGAATAAAAATTGCTCTTGTTATGTAGTTTTACGTTCTTGCATGCAATTTTAATTTCATGTAAATCAGCACCTAATTTGAAGGAGGGGCTGAAAACCTGTTGCCCACTCCATGTGCCTGCTTTGTGAGACTCTTCATTGCTCTTGTCATGGGTCCTTATAAATGCTGTTAGAAATTGTTTGCATGCCTCTCCCTCCCCACAACTGATCCAACCAATCCATGTGGGCATACTGCAGCGATTTTGATTGCTGCTGAAGAGTGCAAAAGCGGTTAGAATGACGATTAACATGTCCTAATCCCAGTATTCTATACCCAGTATGCACACAAAATTTAAGAGTCTACAAAGCCTTCCTTGTCTTAGCACACATCAGTCTTTGGTGCTGGCCAAAGAACTGCTGTTTTGCTTAGTTCAGTGCCCCAGAGAGCAAGTAGTCTGTAAAGGCATATTTAAGCAAGAGTTCAAGCCCCCTTATTTTCATGGGGCTAACTGTCATTCGAACTTGTAGAGGTCTGTTGCAAAGACTTTTCTCCTTAACCTGAAAAGCTGTACGTATCTTTTCAAAACAGGCCTTACTTGGATTTTTTAATTGATTTTTTTTTAAAGATTTAACTATATTGTGGCTCTCTGGCATCTAACTCCCTTGCATACAAGTGTGGTTGACATGTAATCAGTATACATAAAAGGTGGGGTAGGGGGAAGGAAAGTATTCTTACACTTGGTGAATGACACCAGTAACCTGTGTATTCTGTCTGATAATTTAACTATGTGATTTGTGATATATGAAGTTTTATATTCTGTGGCATGTAAAGACTCACCAAGGCTCACTACCAGCATACCTGTTTTGCTGTTGAAATGAAAGAATGGTAAATTAGGCCTAGAGCCTGCTTACAGAATTAAAATCAGCAAGCCATTCAAGAGACTGAAATGGTTAGCATAATTGATGATGATTTTTTCAAGTATGTGTAATACTGAGTAAGATAAATCAGGTGATGGAAATTACCATAGTGAGCTTGCCATAATAAAGCTTAAAACAATGCTTATTTTAGACGGCAGCCTCTTAAGTTGGAGAGTCTCCAGCTGGTGATACTGTTGCCAGAGGTGTAAGTTTGCTAGTGTTTACCTGGTTAAATCTTTTTTTCTTCCATGAGAATCATACAAGATGTACTTTTTGCTTTATTTCAAGATAGCCAGTGACTCGTCTAGGAGCCTGGCAGTTGCCAGGGATCTGGAAAAGCAGCTACAGCATAGACAAATCGTCCTTACACAGATACTGCTTATACTGCGTTTCATGAAAAGGAGTTGAACTTCACTGTTTGCTGCATGCAGTTTAGAGTTATTTTGCATGTGCCCTTTTATCTCTGGGATTGTAGAGGCCTTTGAAATGCTTAGTATAGTTCTGGATTGAATCCATTATTCTGATTTATCCCATACCCCTCTGCAGGCAGCAACAGCTACTTCATAGGAAAACATAAGAGATGCTCTACAAGCTCATTTGCTTGGTCTTACCATTGCACCTAGTAACTAGAGATTACTTTAGACTCTAAAGCATGAAGATTTACAGCCTTTTGGTCATCCCTGTCTATAGGAACTTTGTTTGTGCTCTGTATCTATTACCTTTCTGCAGCTTTCAGCCACATGAATCCTCTGTAGCATGGGGTTCCACAGTCTAGTAACTTGTTCTGTTGGAAAATATTTTACTGATTCTTTTTCAGTTTCTTCATTAATTTAATGGTCTCTTGTACTGTTGCTGCTCTCCTGCCTTCCTATCAGTGCTACTAGTTCTTATGCTTCTATCATGTCCCTCTTCTTTGTGTTGTCCACTTCAGTCTTTTTAAGCCAAATGTTTTCCAGATCTTGCTGGTTTTAATTATCTTCTCTTGAACCTCCTTTCAGTCAAATGGATTTGGGAAGGAGGTAGGCATACTATATCACTGTCACTTGACAAAGCAAGAGTAGATCTACATTCCAGAAAGAAACTGTAAATGTTAGTTACACATATGATACAGGCTTTACCGTTCCTGTTGGGAACCATGTTCAAATCTCCCTTTCTGTCCCCAGATCAAAGCCTTTTATAGAATGTATCTTCAGATTGCAAGGACTGATGGACTCTTCTTGCTAGCCAGTATCAGCTGGTCTGGTATTTGACCTAATGTTATGATTTTAGTTAAACATACTGGAGACCAAAGGCTTTTGAAGAATTTTCTGCTGTCCTAGGAATGTCAAACTTCCTAATCAGATCCGCAGTTTTCAAATGTCTTTGCGTTTGTGTGAGAGAAAGGTGAAGTTCACTGATATGAAGAAGAAATTGTTTTAAGAAGTTGCATTGAATTTAAATACTGTACTACAAGATAAACAATCATTACTAAATCTGCTTTTAAGCTGCATACTTTATTACTGTATTTTTCTGACTTTCAGAAAACTAAGGTCCTGACACACCCATATTAAGGTATCTTGTTCAGAGAATGAAATATAAACCAGTTAGGCAAAATGCTGTCAGACTTTTGCTGCTTATTTTTTCTTACTACTTGTCAGTTTGGGGAAAATACACCTTTTTTTAATTAAAAAAAAATATTCTCTGTGATACTTATTACACAATGTCTGAGAAGCACAGTTCTTTTGAGGTGCTGTGTTATTCAAAATGTACTGCACCAGAAGTGTTGATAAAATAGGTTTGCTTACTGGATCTCTTGACCAATAGTTTATGAAGATCTCCTGCTTATTTTTGCTAGTTATTAAAAAAAGCTATCACAGCTATAGCTTACTTCAGCAATTAGAAAGGAACAAAATTTTGTTACTAAAATGTGCGCTTAGAAAGGTCAAATGCCTTTATTAATAAATCACTCTGTTACTTGGGATTAATTCATTCAGGTTTTTTTTTTTTGGTATAAATGAAATGGAGAAGACAACCTTTCTTGGCTTCAGAAATCACTGCACTGACAGCTAAGTCTTGAAAAGAAAAATCTCTCCTCTCCCTCCAAACAAAGTATTTTAATAAACCAAGTTATTGTCTACTGGCATTATTGGACATGTGGTCAGTTGTCATGTTCCTCTGACCAACTGAACAAAGTTTGAACTTCTGTCTAATTGTTCCCCGCTGTTAGGCTACCCTGTCATGATCAAGGCCTCAGCAGGTGGTGGTGGGAAAGGCATGAGAATCGCTTGGGATGATGAAGAGACCAGGTGAGATGCTGTCCAGAAGCTTGCCTTGATGAATGCTGCAGTTATCAAAGTCCCATTAAGCTACTGTGAGCTGACAGTTGAGCAGATATGAAATGCTAAACAGAGAAATTGGATATTATTTGGCTTTCTCCCTTTTGTGTAGGGAGCGGTATACTCTGGGAGTTTGCACGTGTCTGTTTAAAATTAATTTTTGCATAAACCTTACAAAACATGATCTGAGTAAAAAGCCAACACTTTGAACTGCCTTTAGTCTAATAATAGAGTGTAAATAACATTTTGCTGTATGCCTTTCAGAATGCTGATGTACTAATTGCGTGTTAGGTGGAACACTTACTGGCCCTGATTCTCAAACATAAATCTGTGCCATTAGTTCTGTTTAAAGTTGATGAGGTTGATTATTCACGTGTGGAAATACACACAGTGTTGGCAGAATGTGCTCTAATAAACTGCATGCTTCTGTGTTGAAAATATTTTTTTAGTGAACTGTTGTGCTTTTGCCTGTTTGAAACCATGTTTGTTTAAACACACAGACATTTTCATGTCTCTTAATGGTTGTCTGAACCCTGAACACTTCAAGATGCTTTGTTATTGACTGGAGAAGTTTTACAATCCATCCTCTGCTGATACTCTGGCAGTGGAGAGCCTGGTTTCAACCCCATGGGCTGCTGATGTTACAGAAAAATGTGTTTTGGGATATTTCAGAGACTTGTAACAAAAAGCCTATTTGGTTCAAAGTTAGATAACCTTCTAAATGTTTTTCCTTTCCACATGGAGAGCAATACATAATCTGGTATCAACTCAAAATGCAACTCAAATTTTGATTAGTTTTAGTCACCTTCAAGATCTCCCTGTCTATTTTTGTGTTCCCTATTAAATTTTTCTGTCAAAATTTTAAAAAGTGGAAAAAAGAACTATGAATAGCTACTATTAAACTTTACATTTAAAGAAATATGGGGTGGGATTTTTTTGTACCTTGCTACCTCTAGCCCACTTACATTCAAATTCAAGTAGGAAAATAAGGTTTTGTGCATTAGAATGAAGATCTAGAATAACCTGCATTCTTACAAGGATGCTTTGTTCCCACCTTTATAATCCAAAATTACTGCCTTGATCTTGTTTAGGCAGCAGTTGCATCTGTTGGACTTGAAAAGAAGGAATTAATTTCTTGTTTTGCTCAGAAAGAAGCAAAGGAGCTTGATTAACTGCTTAAAAATAGAAAACTGGATCTAAAATAAGTGCTAGTTTGTTTTGGAGGAAAGTTGTGGTTACTGTTTAGAAAGTCACCTGCTACAGAAGCCAGCCGGGGTATGTTTATACATATACATACAAAATTAATTTTGTGATATTACTCTGTTCCAGTGATATTTAGTGATGTTAGAAATGCTTGTCTTGTGCGTAGAAAGCTTGTGAAATACCATTCAGCTTCTGATTATTTATTTGCCAATGGTAGTGTTATCCTTTCGGTTAGTTATGCAAGCCTTGTCTTTACTGTGTAATTTTAAAGTAGTATCTAAAGTGCTGAGAGAAAGACCGAGTAACAGGTCAACACTAGCTACTGGTCCTATACAAAGGAGAAATGCTTATTTTTAACATTTATGACAGACAATAACAAAGGCAAAATTAAATTGCAAAGTACTTGTTGCACAAGATAAGTGAAGTTAAGAGAACTGAAGATAGAAACAGATTTACTTTGCGTTTACGTACAGAATAGAGCATTTGGGTTTCTCGTAGTCTGTCTTGAAGAAACCCGAGTTAAAAGATCTGTACGTGTCCATTAATTGTTATGCAACTAAGATTGTTCCTTTATGTGTCTGAAGAACAATACCTGTCAGTGTTTTGAAGGTGACTCAACCTGTTACTGATACAGTGTATCTGGTAGCTTTAATATTGCGTGAAAACTTGCTGACTTCACATATTGTCTTGCTGCATCCAAGTCCATGTAATCCTAAAAATAAACCAGTTTGCAGCTATTCATAGACTCTGAGAACCCAGTATCTAAATGGCATTTTGTATTTCAGAGTTGAGATGCAAGATGAGTGTGAAGAATTATAGATATTTTGATTTGTAAACTTGCTTTGTCACATGGCATTAATTCCAAATGGTATTTTGAAAAAAAATTCCAAACAAGACAAGTCTTATATGAATTAATTTTGTTTGAAACGTACTTTTGGAGTTTCAGGATAGCTGAAAACTTTTCTTGTCTCAACTGGCCATGCATAGTAATGAAAGAAGGCCTAACTGTATTGTGTGATGTGACATGGAAGTAGCCACTGGCAATGGGTAAGACCTAGCTGAAAGATACAATTGTTGCTGTTACAGAATTACCCACTCTGGTAACTTAGTGGTGCATCATCCTTCACATGTCTTAACAAAATTTTAATCACTTGGCCTATTTAGGTCCTTAGTATTATCATACTATTCCAACTTATAGCTAAGACTTCTGTAACTTTCAGCTTGTATTTCTAACTATAAATACTAAAATAGTTTTACCATGGTTAGAACTGTTTTTCTTGAAATAGCTCCTCATGTGCACGTGACTGGATGCTGCCATTTTGACTGCTGCCCCTCTAGCCGGGTAGGGCTGCTGTTGTACTTCAGACATGGTTACCTCCTAACTCTCACTTCTAATGTTTTTTTCCAAATTTTGGTCAAGTTCTAGTGTGGCACTTTGTACTGGTCAAGCCACTAACTGCATCTAAAACAAAAATAACCCTGTCTTCACTCTAATGTAATCCTTAGTCAGTTGTCTTGGTTTGGATAAGTTGAATTTAGGATGACCTTTCTTCACGTACGATACCCACTTCAAATCATATGGAATATGAAGTGCAGGTTTCTGAAGAGCAGTTTACACTGAATTCAGGTTTGTAGGTTCTTCACAGCCTGATGTGATGGGTTGACTTTGGCTGGACATCAGGTGCCCACCGAGCTGCTCTATCATTCCCTGTCTCCCCTCCCAGCAGAAGGATGTGGGGGAGAAAGTAAGATGAGGAAAAAAGCAACTTGTGGGTCAAGATAAGGGCAGTTTAATAAAAGCAAAGGCTGTGCATGGAAACAAAAGAAAACAGATTTATTCTCTACTTCCTATCAGCAGGTGATGTCCAGCTACTTCCCAGGAAGCAGGGCTTCAGTATGTGTAGTGGTCACTATGGAAGACCAAGTGTAAATAATGAATCTCTCTCCTTCCTTCTTCCTCTAAGCTTCTTATTGCTGATCAGTCGTCATATGGTAGGGAATATCCCTTTGGTCAGTTTGGGTCAGCTGTCTTGGCTTCATCCCTCCCAAGATCTCACCCATCCCCAAGAAGGGAACATGTTGGAGAGACAGCCCTGGTGCTGCATGAGTGCTGCTCATCAGCAGCCAAAACACGGCTGTGTTATCCACACCTTTCTGGCTACTGATACAAAGCACAGCACTGAGGGCTGCTGTGGGGAAATTAATCCCATCTCAGCCAGACCCAATGCACCTGGGAAGATTCTGCTGCTGTATGTATCTAAAAGTACTTCTGGGTTAGTGTTGCTGATGGTCCCAGCTCTGGTCTTCCACACGAAAAGCTGCTGCGCTTGCATCCCAGAGAGCCTGATCTCGAAGTGCTTTCCAAATGTAGACCACAAACTTCCTTATGAAGTATAAAAACCATGACTAGAGTAGGTGTCTGAATATCTAGAAATTTTCTTTATCATTCCTCCTTTGATTGTTGAGAAACTGAAGGGCTGTCTTGCTTTCAGTGTGCTTAATACAGTTGTACTTTTAACTAAGCCTTTGGGCTTCATGGCTTCAAATGGCTGGCAGCTCTGGAAAGGAATTTACTTGAGAACCCTATCCTCCCTAAAGAATGCACTTAGATTTTCTGGCAGAGATTGTCATAGATGTTTGCATACAAAGGTACTTACCGGCAGGTAGATCCAGTATAGAATCACGGAATGGTTTGGGTTGGAAGGGACCTTAAAGATCTCTCAGTTCCAACCTCCCTGCCATGGGCAGGGACACCTTCCACTAGACCAGGTTGCTCAAAGCCTCATCCAGCCTGGCCTTGAACCCTTCTAGGAATGGGGCATCCACAGCTTCTCTGGGCAACCTGTTCCAGTGCCTCACCACCCTCTCCGAGAAGAATTTCTTCCTGATATCCAATCTAAACCTCCCCACTTTCAGTTTAAACCCGTTACCCCTTGTCCTGTCACTACAGGCCCTTGTAAAAAGTCCCCCCCAGCTTCCTTGTAGCCCCTTCAGGTACTGGAAGGTGCTATAAGGTCTCCCCAGAGCCTTCTCTTCTCCAGGCTGCACCAGCCCAACTCTCTCAGCCTGTCCCCATAGCAGAGGGGTTCCAGCCCTCTGAGCATCTTCGTGGGCCTCCTCTGGACTTGCCCCAGCTGGTCAATATCCTTATGTTGAGTCTTAGAGGAAGTGTACGATACTGGACAATGCTTTAAAATAATGAACAGAATTCCCTATTACAAGCCTGTACACGGAGTTTTATTACCTTCCCAGAGCAGTGCATTTGGCCTGTCAGACTGTTCTGCAAAAATAGGAGGGTTTGGGTTTGGCATCCTGTTTGTCCTGCACAGGTATGTGCTGAGAAGTGTTCAGGTAAGGGGAAGGACTCAATTGGATGAGTGAAGAACAATGTTTCCTAAAAACTGGGTTTTTTTAAAAGCATATATTTCCATGCTAGCTACATGTATAAACATATGTAAAATGCTGTGACTAGCCAATATTTTTTTTTGTATTTGGAGTCAAGCTGAAGCAATAGATACTGGTTTTATGTGTAAAATCAAACAACAGTTTAATATATATTGGTTCACTAACCTACCAGTCATTGCCTTAGATAAATTCTACTGTACTAATGGTTATCAAACACCTATTTTTTTAACTAGATGGCCTTCCTACTTCTGGCCTCAACAAGAAAAGAGTATTTTCTTCAGCTGTTTTCTGATATTGGAAACTGAAATATTGCATAATGACTGCAGTCTCTTATTAGTATCTGGCTGTCTCCGACGTGTTTGTTTTAATTAAAGCAGCAATGTTGATTTCAGAGCTGGATGCAGAAGGTTTGCATGGGCTTATCTTGCTTCAGACAACCACAAGAAAGATTGTGGTAAGATCAGTAAACGCTTTTGTTCAGCTTTATATTGTGGTGTGAATAAATGTACTATAGGGAGAGAGGGGGAATCTTTTAAAGTCACCCTGTTCTTCCCCTGAATGTTTGTGTTTGAAGAGACCTAGGGACATCATCTCATCCAGCGTCATCCTCAGAAGAGGATCATCACTGAGTTTGCTGGTTGCTTAGAGCTCTTCCCAGTTGGGCCTCGCATTGAGGTTCCACAGCCTCTCAAAAGCCTGCTGTGTTTCTCAGTTCTTTCCTGTTATTTTTTTACATGCAGTTAGAAATTCCCCACTTGAGTTTATGACCCCAGTCCCATTCTTCTGCTCTACAATAAAAAGCTTGGCTCCATTGTCTTAGTAAGCTCCTCTTTATGTACTGGAAGGCTGATATCTTCATGGCCTCCTCTGGCCTCTCTCCAACAGGTTGATATCCTTCTGATGCTGAGGGCTCCACAGTGGGGTCTCACCAGAGCAGAGTACAGGGGCAGAATCCCCTCCCTCGACCTGCTGGCCACACTTCTCTGGATACAGCCCAGGATATGGTTGGCTTTCTGGGCTGCCAGCGCACACCTTCTGCTCATGTCCAGCTTTTCGTCCACCAGTACCCCCAAGTCCTTCTCCCCAGGGCTGCTTTCAATCTCCCCTCCCCCCAGCCTGTACTTGTATTTGGGAGTGCCCTGACCCAGGTGTAGGCCCTTGCCCTTGGCCTTGTTGCACTTCATGGGATTGGCAGTGGCCCCCCTCTCCAGCCGGTCCAGGTCCCTCTGGATGGCATGTAGGCTGAACGGAGTCCAGACTGGTAGATTACTGGGGAAATTCCCTTGCATTGGATTCCAGGTAGAGGATGAGCTGCTAACTAAGAGCCCAATGATCTAGCCAGTTTTTGACCCATCTAGTTGGCCAAGTTGTAGACTGTAACATTCTTGTAACTGTAACCTTGGAAACAGTGATGCTGTGGGAGACTGTTAAGGTCTTGCTAGTATCTACTGCTTTGTAATTCGTAGGTGCTGTCATAAAAGACAGGTTGATCAAGTGTGATACTGCTGATAAATTCAGTTTGTTCTCAGCCACTTTCTCATGTTGAGAAATAGCTTTCAGGAGACCTAGCTCCATGACTTACTGGAATTAAAGTGAAGTTAACCACTTGTAGTTCTCCTAAGGGTCTGGAAAATATGTCTTATGAGGAGCGACTGAGGGAACTGGGCTTGTTTAGCCTGGAGAAGAGGAGGCTGAGAGGAGACCTGATCACTGCCTACAACTACCTGAAAGGAGGTTGTGGAGAAGTGGGTGTTGGTCTCTTCTCCCTAATGACAGATGATCGGACGAGGGGGAATGGACTCAAGCTGCGCCAGGGGAGGTTTAGATTGGACGTAAGGAAGAAGTTCTTCACCGAGAGGGTTATCACACACTGGAACAGGCTGCCCAGGGAGGTGGTGGAGTCACTGTCCCTGGATGTGTTTAAGAGACGGGTGGATGGGGTGCTGAAAGATATGGTTTAGTGGTGGACAGATACGGTTGGACTGGATGATCTCTAAGGTCTTTTCCAACCTAGTGATTCTATGATTCTATGATTCTAATTTTTTCATGCTTTTGTCAAAGATGAGCACAATATTTGTGTTCCTCTAGTCACTGGGGATCTCTGCTGACCTCCAAAGCCTTTCAGAGATGACGAAGCATTCTTGCAATGACATAAGCTGCCTCTGTTAGCATCCCACCTGGCCTTACTGACTTGTATGGGTTGATTTCTCAAGACATCCTTGATTCCATCTTTTTCTGCCACTTGTAGTTCCTCTTAAGCTCATCTAATGAGTGTGTTGAGAAGTTGTCCCCACCACCCATCTGAAACCTCCCAGCTTGCTTGTAGTTTTCTGTGTTTCTTTTCCAACAAATGTCAGGGAGGTTAGCTTCCTGTTGGGGGAAAAAAACCCCAAACCCAAAACAACAACAGCAACAAGAAAACCACCCAAAAACCCAAACAATGGACACCTCTACTCCAAAATAACAACAAAACCAACCCCCAAACCACTACCGCACCAAAACCCCCTCTTCCTTCCAAACAGTCCACAGCCCAAAAAACCCCAAACCAAAACCATACAAACACTCAAGTCTAAGTCTTGGTGACTTTGAGTTTTTTTAGAGAAGAATTTGTCTATGTTGTAAGCTTGAGCAGGTGAACTGTTAACACGTTTGCACTGCAACATTATCCTTGCTGGTCTTTCAGCCCGTAGCTCCAAGCCCAGCCTGGATCAAGGCATCCCATGTGATAGGTATTCCTGGAGCTGGGGCTGTGGAGTCACCACATGCACTGCACTGTGCCATGCTCTTAGCTGGGTTCCAGCTTACCTGCTCTGTGGCAGTGTGTGTCTCCAGGTGGCTGACCTGGGGCTCAGCAGGCAGCTGTGGGCCCCTTTTTTCTCCTGAACCAATCTCTTAATCTACAACTTGGGAAACAGCTAGCAGAAGCTAATGGAAGTACCTAAAACCAGCAAATCTGTGTAGAAGGGGGGAAAAAAAGGCAGCAAGCTGCCACTTTAGTTACTGAGAGCATAAGAAAAACTTAACAAAATCTTGCCTGAATAAATAGAATCATAGGATTGTTTAGATCTGAAAAGACCCTTAAGATCATGAAGTCCAACTGTTAACACTGCTAATACTGCCATTACACCATGTCCCTAAGCAACTTGTCTGCGTGTTTCTCTGGAGGTAGTGACTCCACTACTTCCCTGGGCAGCCTGTTCTAATGTCTGACAACCCTTTTGGTGAAGAAATCTTTCCTAATATCCAATCTAAACCTCCCCTGGTGCAACTTGAGCCTGTTTCCTTTTGTCCTGTCACTTGGGAAAAGAGACCAACCCCCACCTCCCTACAACCTCCTTTCAAGTAGTTGTGGAGAGCAGTCGGGTCTCCCCTCAGCCTCCTCCAGGCTAAACACCCCCAGTTCCATCAGCTGCTCCAGACCCTAATAAATAGCTGACAGCCAAAATGCCAACTTGCTGCCCCCAAACCCTGTCAAAACTACCTCTACCACAAACTTTTCCTTATGAGAAACTACTAGAAGTATCTCCTGCCCCCTTAGCTCCGCCTGCTTGCTGTGCTCCTTGCATGTTGGCTGAGCTCGTGTCCCTGTAGCGTGGGGTGCTCAGTGGTGCCTCACGGGTGCTCTATCCTCCCTGCCCCTCGGTCTAGTGCAGGTGGCTGGCACTGGAAGACTGCAGAGAGGTCTGTGTTATTAGGCAGTTAGTGTTTGGAGTGTGGGTCTGTTCAGAGCCCCTGCTCAGGAATCCTCTGACTGGAGTGCCTCTACTTTGATTCATAGCCTGGCGGCATCAGCGATGGTCTTTGTGCAGGTGAAGGACATCAGCCTGAATGATTGTGTCTTGTCAAATACTGGGGCTTGGTTAGGCTGCAGCCAGTAAGTTGTTTGTATGGTAGGTTGTACCTGGGCCCAGGTGGGTCAGTAAGCTCGGGTTTCCTTGCCCCAAATTCTCCTGTGCTTTTCTTCTGGGGTTAGTGTGGGCAGGAGAGTTTTGGACTTGGTTGCACGTATCTGTGCAGTTGTGGTGCGTGCGGAGCATCTTCCTTGCACTGAGGTTGCTGCTTGGTGAAAGGGTAACGATCCAAATACAAGTTGTCTTCTAGTCTAAACAGCTTTTTAAAAATTTTTAAATATTCATCAAGAGATCCCCATCTCCATTTGGTTGGTATGGTCCCTTTAAGGAAGGTGAAGTGTGTTTATGGTAATTTTTATCACTGAAGGATGCAAACAAGGTTAGAGTACCTGACTGAGACAGTCATTCCTGTTACATATAATTTAAAAAGACTTATGTATATATGGATTAGGTAATTAGGCACCTGACTTTAAAAAAAAAAAAAGTATTGCAGTTTAGATTTCTAATTAGCACATACTTCAATGAAGAAAATGGTCAATTGTGCATAAAACTGTGGGACAGAATGTTTACAAAAGGAAACAGCCTTTGATGTAGCAGTTAAAATAGCTCTAAATCTGTTCCATAGAATCATAGAATGGTTTGGGTTGGAAGGGACCTTAAAGACCATTTAGTTCCAACCCCCCTGCCATGGGCAGGGACACCTTCCACTAGACCAGGTTGCTCAAAGCCTCATCCAGCCTGGCCTTGAACACTTCCAGGGATGGGGCATCCACAGCTTCTCTGGGCAACCTGTTCCAGTAAGCTCAAACACTGTCATGGCTGCTTGTTACCTCACTTTGGTTTTTTGGACAGATCAGGTACTATACAAAATAACAAATTTTGATTTCCCTTTTTCTTTTTATTAAGTACTTCAATATATTGAAGTTAAATATTAATTTAGGAAAGGTGGTACTTTGAGTATAATATCAAAAATGTACCACTTATTAGTCCACAGTCTTGAAAAAAGGTGAAGAAGCACCCTTAAATACACACATATCTGTACTGTAAATGTACCTGCCTCAGGGTTATGTTGTCCAGGTTTTGTTCGTGGAATTGAATTAGATTGAAGAGATGGAAAGCTCGGAGACTTCAACTGAGTTGTGCCATAGCTCTTATTCCCCACACAAATATCAGGGCCTCTGCATTTCACCCCAGTCTTTCCATGTGCATCAAGGTAAGTGGGACTAATATGCCAGTTCAAGAGCCTGTAGGAAACTTCCCTTGAGCCTTTGGTGTTATGGCACAGTTCACCCTGAGAAAGCTGTACATAAAGTTGTTTGTCAGCAGTTGTGCCCCATAGGAGTAATCTTTCTGCCATGGAAAATAAGGTCAATAAATACAGTATCTTACAATCTTTATTTGTTTGTGTACTTCTCTCTATATAATATACATATATTTTATAAATATAAAACAGAGAAGTATATTGAATGTGCGGTATAACACTCAATTATACTGTAATGCAGGGAAAAGCTCATAGTACACCTCTTGTGCTATACTGGAGTTTTTCCCTGCATTAAAGTGTATTTCATGTGAAACCACGACAGCTCTATGAAGTGTAGTATTGCATCCTCAAATGGTGTGTTCAGTGATGGAAATTACAAGGTCTGCAGTATTTTATCTGCAGTTCTTTCATCTAATTAATGTGCAACTAACCTTTGGGAGGGGACTTTTTACAAGGGCCTGTAGTGACAGGACAAGGGGTAATGGGTTTAAATTGAAAGTGGGGAGGGTTAGATTGGATATCAGGAAGAAATTCTTCACAGAGAGGGTAGTGAGGCACTGGAACAGGTTGCCCAGAGAAGCTGTGGATGCCCCATCCCTGGAAGTGTTCAAGGCCAGGCTGGATGAGGCTTTGAGCAACCTGGTCTAGTGGAAGGTGTCCCTGCCCATGGCAGGGGGGTTGGAACTCGATGCTCTTTAAAGTCCCTTCCAGCCCTGATGATTCTATGATTCTATAACCTCTGCTCTTCTTGAGTAGTAAGAGGGCTGTGTACCTTGAATAGCCCTGAGCTTCACCTTTTCTTCTGTTTTACAAATGCTTTGTAATTACTGGTTTTAAAAAATTTGATTGCCTTATTACTTTTGCAGAATAAAGTGCTAACAAACAAAATTTGTACAAATAATTGCTGTAAATGCTCAGACTTTTTAAACACACTGAAATTCTTTGTACTTTGAGAATATAATTTTTTTGTCCTAAGTAAAAAAGAAGGGATATTAAGTAAATAGTCAAACAAATAGTAAAACTTGGGTTTTGGCTGTGTGTTGCCCAGTGACTGGAATGAGTAAGTGTTCCTTGTTGTGTGCTTCAGAACTTGACTTAACTTTTTAAATACAGATTATTCTTTTTGTTTTCATTATTTAAGGGAAGGTTTTAGGTTTTCATCTCAAGAAGCTGCTTCAAGTTTTGGTGATGATCGCTTGCTGATAGAAAAGTTCATTGATAACCCTCGTCATATAGAAATCCAGGTTTGTATTAGTATTATTGCTATTATTGTTAATTCTTCTTTATTTATTTAATAAGGTTTTAACTCATAAAATAATCCAAGTTCAAAACATCTTGAATGCTCCACTAAAAAGGCCTAGAATCTTGTGTTTTCCTGTGCCTTGGGCCGCTGCTCAAACTGCATGGCTATCATGCACAATACAGCCATCCTGTTTTTATTCTCTAGCCT
>NW_010231385.1:28933-32450 GCF_000690775.1 Eurypyga helias | reverse complement strand
AAAACCCCCCCACTTTCAATTTAAACCCGTTCCCCCTTGCCCTGTCACTACAGGCCCTTGTAAAAAGTCCCCCCCAGCTTCCTTGTAGCCCCTTCAGGTACTGGAAGGCGCTATAAGGTCTCCTTGGAGCCTCCTCTTCTCCAGGCTGAACAAGCCCAATTCTCGCAGCCTGTCCCCATAGCAGAGGTGCTCCAGCCCTCTGAGCATCTTCGTGGCCCTCCTCTGGACTCTCTCCAAGTGGTCAATATCCTTCTGATATTGAGGGCCCCACAGCTGGATGCAGCACTCCAGGTGGGATCTCACCAGAGCAGAGTAGAGGGGCAGAATCCCCTCCCTCGACCTGCTGGCCACACTTCTCTGGATACAGCCCAGGATATGGGGGTATGTATGATGTATCGTGCTCAGTTCGTTTGGAAGGAGGAAAAAAAGAAAGGTTGTAGGCATGTGTCCTGAGGACTGGAGCTTGAACTCCGGATCCTGATAGCAAGGCTTGAATGCAGCAGAAGTGGTAGGAGTTCAAGTGCTGCCGTGCTTAACGTTTTTCATGCAAGCTCTAGGTGGTTTTGTCAGTATTTTGGTTTCTGTTGTGAAGTATCTAATGCTGCCTGGGAACTCAGGAGTTGTGTCCCATTTTGGGCTGTTTGTGCTTCGAAATCAGGTGTATTCTTAACATCTGGATTGAGACCGTTTATATCTTTTATTGGATCTGGTGTTAAGCCAGATGTCCTAATGCAAAACAAGACAGCCTTGTTTCGGGCAGACTCTTTAACAAAATCATGATTTTAAAATTTGTGATGTGTTTGATCTTACATAGGCAACTAAATTGGGTTTGTCAGTAGCCTTGAAATAATGTTTCCTGACAAGAAATCTATATGGAGCATGTCCATTTCCTCAACAGGAGTTTCATTTATTTTTGTCCAAAATACAAACTCTTCCTAAATTGTGGCCTGTTTTCTTTTACAGTGAGAACCTGAAGTATTTTGACAGTAGCTCAATAACTGAATGAAACAACAACAATAAATTTGATAGTGTGGAATGATTTGTAAGCGAGAAGTATTTAACGCTTTTTACTCTCCCAGATATGTGCCCACAACCTGATACTTCCCGTGTTTTTATTTATTTTATGTCTACAGGCTAACTTTCTGCATATGTGAAATGAAGAAACAGTCTGTAAAAACAAAATTTAAACCCCAACCTTTTTTTGAGGGGTTGCGGAAAGCTGTATAGTGAATGTTTAGTTTTAACATTGATCTTAGGTTACAGAAGGGGTCATATTGCTAGAGCATCTTCCCATATTCTCTTTGACATGGCTAATAACTTTTGGCTACCTGTGTCTTTTTTGGTGTATGCAGGTTGGTACACCTTAAAGATCTATTCTGTGCTTGCAGATTTAGGATCTTCAGCAGGTTTCTACTGACTCTTTGATGACTAGTTAGATGATACTGATTCCTCCATGCTTTCATAAATTGGAGGCAGATTTTACATTGTCTTGAGTCCTTCAGGTTTAAACAAGTTTACCTAAAAAATATTAGGCAGTAGTGTGCTTAAGAACAATTGAATAATTTCACCTAGATTAAATGAAATAGCTTTGCCATTAATAATTTATTATTAAGTTTTATTTGTCATAACTGTACAATGAATGTTGTTTTCCTTACACAAGCACTTTGATGGTACTGTTTAACAGTATCATAACCTATCATTTTAACTTCGTGTTCTAATCAGCTTTAGGATGTTGACCTTGGTTCATTTTCAAACTGCTAAATATACAAACAGTTTGAGACCAGATGCCAAATATTTACTAATTTAGCAGTAACTTTTAAATAGAACTTTTTTTAACATTCTCGTATAGCTCCAAAGCACTGGTACATAAAATTGTTAAAGAAGGGGTTTCCTGTGTCTAGCTATAAAACAATCACTCTGTAAAACATGAGAAAAGACTAAAACAATTAACAGGAAAATGGAGTCCAAATAGACTTTATGTTTGTATTGAAGTGTTGTTGTCCTGAAATATCTGATATGAAGGACTTGAGTTTAAAGTAAGAGTACGTGGAATGACTAACCGGTACTTGGCTAAAGAGCAATCCTTCACCTGGAAATAGAATTTAGCGGAACCATAGGAGAGGTTGCCATTATGTTTAATTATTTTGGCATATAGAAGTACATAGCATATCCTAATGTCATCATAATGTAATCCCACAAAACAGGGCATTTATTTTTAGGAACACCTAGATATTTAGGTAAAGTGCTGTAACCATGACATGCCTGTTTAGTGAGATATGTACTGGAATCTCACATCACCTCAGAGATGGTGATTTCAGCATTCTGTAAATGTCTTCTGAAATACAGTTGTTTTACAAATCACCTTCTTTAGTGTCTGATAATGAAAACAGTGGACCCAGAATGAAAGTAAAAGTCTAATGGTAGATGTTGCTTGGCTTATTCTATTTATAATTACATTTTCATAGTAAATGGTCACGTGTCTCTTGAGCCAAGTTAACTGATAATGGGAAAACGTTTATTTTAAGATACAGGTTACAGAAATTAAGTAGGTTACAAGAAATGTCCTGAAGTGAAAGAAAATATGTGCTAGTTGGCTTGAAAAACATTATATTACCCCTTCAGGGAGATGCAGAGAGAGAGAAAAGAAAGAAGCACAGGAACTCTCTTTCTTTAACTGAAATATTCCAGGTCTTCTTGTTTTGTTTGTTTTGGTGAGGCTGAGTTCTGTGGAAATTTGTAGGCTTTCTAGCAAGGAAGCAGAAGTGTTCATAAGGAATCATTCTACTTGCAGGACAATGAATTTTCCATTGAGCACCATGCTGTGCCCTAGAGGTACTGTTTTAATATTAGAAAAAAACAAACAAAAATCTTTTGTCCTCCTAGATGAGTTTCTGTAGAGCTCCATGATGTTTAGTTTGGGTTGGATGAATTAGGACTCGGGTAGGAAGTTGCTTTAGATGCTTCTGGGTTTTGTTTTCTTTTTGGCTTTGTAACGAGTTGCCAGTTACAGAACCTAGCAGTTGACTGCTAACTTCCCCCTGGGCAGGGAAGAGGGTTCTGGGAGAAGCTGTAGTTTAGGAACTCCCAAAGTTATCTTGTGGAACTCTTTGGAGGGGATTTTCCCCCTAGAAAGCTCCATAAATTTATGGGAGTGCAACAGAATTTCTGAGTAACAGATAGGTCTGATCCTACGGGGTGCAGAGCTATTTGGGTCCGATGCTGCACCGTGCACGTGAGTTGTCTTCATGAGATCAGTGCCTCATTTTCAGCCACATCTGCCCAGATTATTCACGCATCAGCAAACATTGGTGTCAGAGATTCAGGAATTCATCTTCTTTAGTGCCACGCTCGCTCTGTAGTGCTAAAAGGAATAATAAATAATATAGATTCGTTGTCACAAATGTGAGTAGATATGGTTGAGTTCACGCAGTTTGAGGAAGATTGTCTCCTTTTTTTATCTTGTCTGTTTTCAGTGTAGGACTGCACTGTTAAAGAATGAAGCATGAATATTGGCAGA
>NW_010231385.1:0-28902 GCF_000690775.1 Eurypyga helias | reverse complement strand
AGGAATGGATTAGAGAGAAAATTTCATAAGGAAGAAAGGGAGCAGGTGTGGTCTGCAATGAAAGAAATTGTTCCAAGAATAAGTGTAGAGTATAACATCATAAAATTGCAAGAAGTCTACTGAAATCCTCAAATCCAGTGTCCTGCTATTGTAAATGGCTGCACTGTGCAGTTGATTTCATAAAACGTTCCTTTTCTTACTTTTCCTTCCAGTTTGAAGTTCCAGAATCAATTGAGAGTTCTGTTCTGCCAACCTTGTGTTTTTTCAAACATGTAGTTCAGGTAACTAGATCTAGATGCTGGACTGTATGTTTAACTCTTCCGTGAAGTGAAGCTTCAACCAAGAACTGTAGTTGATGCCTGATTTTTGAGAAATTCCTTGGAAATACTGCTTTAATTTCTACTGAAAGTATAGACTAAGTAGCAAACTTTATTCTTCTTAATAAAAGATCATGAAGTTTCTGAAGACTTTTTCTTCTTCATTAAAGACAGGGTGCTGTGGTTTGCCTACTGAGAAAAGTCCGTAAGCCATTGTTTCTGTGAAAACTTGTGTGTGTGATTCAGGAGCAAAATTTGGCATCCTTTGAGATTTTTCTCTCCTTCGTTGACACAAGATATTGCTTAACAATGTGCTTCTGAGTAATTTCATTATGCAATACAATTTTAAATGCTTGAAAATGTAGTTTTAATCTTATCTCAGTCTTTTGCTTTCTGATTTCTGAACTTCTGGGAGCTTCTCACAAATTTTGGAGTGAGTGGTTTTTCACCGTATATAAACTTTATGTAGAGGCTTTAAAATAATCCTGTTCAGAATTTGAAAGAACATTCAATTAGTATACAATTAATTTTCTACACTAGCATTTTTTCTGAACCTTTATTTCTAGATTGGAAAGAAATTCTTTTAAAATTAAACTAACTCAATGCTACACAGTAGAATAATGTCAAAAGGCCGTATGCATACGTCTGTTTCTTAATAGGGGTGTGTTATTGTTTCAGGTTTTGGCAGATAAACACGGTAATGCCTTGTGGTTGAATGAGAGAGAGTGCTCCATTCAAAGGAGAAACCAGAAAGTTGTGGAGGAAGCACCAAGGTATGTATACTAGGCTCTGGTTGCAGCTTCATAGTTACTGAAAGCACTTGTGCAAAGCTGCTGGTTTTATTTATTGTATAAATGCAAGCAAATTTTGTTCTATTAAAAACCACAAAGAAGATAAAAAAAAAAATTGACGTTACAGTCATTTGGCTGTAATGCAATTTTGATGCTGTTTTTGAGGTTATTTTGATGTTGCTTCATGATGCATTTTCTGTAAGAAAGCAGGTGTTGTGGTGTTAATTTTTTCATGCTCTTGTGTAAAATGGAAATGTATCTTACTGATCAAGCATATGTGGTATAAGAGATGGCTTTCTTAATGTATCTGAGGTATTTTTCCTTTTCTTTGCCGTGCGAATTTTGGATTTAAGAGGAAAATAAAATATGGAACGAGTGTTCACTTTGCCACAAATACAGGTATTTGACTATGTTGTAGTAATTTGTGAGAGGGCCAGATCATACTGTTTATTTCTGTTTGAAATGGAACATGACGTACTAACTACTCTGTGCCACTTTTAGTAGCATTCATGGTAGTGAACTATAGACGTAGGTGTCCAGTAACTCAAATGTACTAAATGATCTTAATCCTGCTGATTTCAAATGCAGCTGAAATACATTGCTGCTGTGCAAGGTATAGTCTCGCTGTGTTTTCTGTTGCATGCTATTTGTCAGAGGACATGCGTAGAATAAAGGGCAGAAGGAAATTCTGATTTCAGAAAACCAAACAGAGATAGATCACTACTCATGGGAATTCCCAGTGTAATGTGTTCACCAGCTGGGATGGTTTTGCCATTATTTTATAGCACAGAACTCTGTGATGCAACAATTTTGGATGTGAGGAAAAGCATATAATTTAAATTACATTTGTTTATATGCAGCAGATAAATTAGTGTTGGATCATAGTTGTGAGACTGGCACTGTTTACGACCTATGTTTTAAATTAAAAAACAAAGATTTAACTCTAGGAATACAAAGCCACTAATAAATGTTTTAATAGCTGTTACTGCTTCCTGTAGTGCTTGTGGATTTCTCAGAAGCCTTATGCCTAAAGATCTTACTATATTTATGTTTGGGACGTGACGGTTTGGGTCCGGATATAATGTACATGTACAGATACGTATACCTAAGCGCTTAAGAGAGGAAAGTCTTTTGTCTCAGGAGTACAGGTAAGGCTTTGCCTCCACTACCACCTGCTCATTCTCCATGCCTATGGTCAGTTTTAGGGAGTGATAACGTCTTTCTTGCACCAGCCAACTGTGATCGGAGTGTTTTCTTTCATCAGAAATACCAGCCTTTTAACTTTCATCGGCTTCTCTGTTGGAGTCGCCAGTACGTTTTCTCATCCCTTCCTGTAATGCTAAAGAAGAGCGTGAGCAAGTCAATAGCTTCCAAATTTTGGTGTTAAAACTCTTCTTCCTTCTTGTCGTTGAATGTCGTAGACTCTGCCAGACTTTTACTGACAGCTTTGGAAGGCTTATCTGCCTTACAGCCACTTCGCTTTATTTACGAAGGGTTACAAGACTGTTGCGGATAAGCAGGGCAGTAACTTCTGTGAGACATGGTAGGGACCCAAAAACCTGAAGTTTATCCCTTCCTGTGAATGCTGTTTCAGTTAGTCTTATTGATTAACAACTCCTGCAAACACCTTTTCTTGTATGGCTGGGTGGAGGAAATGTGGACTCCTCAGTAGTCCTTGTGGGTTTTTTTTTTTTTCCCCCCTCCTGTTTTAAATGGTAGCTACCACTAAGAGCTCTGAGGTAGGTTGAAGCTTTATTTATTTATTTTTTTCTTTCCATGAAGCCCAGGAGATAAGCATTTTAGCCCATAGCATCCCTATTTGTCTTTTGTACAGTTTAGGGCTTTTGAGTTTGGCCTCTTCTAAAGCCTCTCTTGATTTACTTTTTTCCTATGATGATGTTTTCTTAAGTATCTAGTTTAAGAGACTGATTGTTGAAGGCTTTTTGGATTTGAGAATAATCTCTATGATTTTCTTAAGTCTGCAGCTGTTGCACTTAGCCTTATGGGATTATTTTGTGTTTGAGTGTCCAATTTTCATAGGCAAGTTCAGTCTCTTGTTAAAAAATCTCTCCTTTGAGGAGAGAAAGCTCTTTAGTTCACACCCTGATGAGGTTACAGTATTAAAGGGGGCCCTAATGTTCAATGGTCAATCCCCCAGTTTCAAATAGGAGACCAACAAACATTGCTTACACCCTTTCAATGTATTCAGTTGTCCTACTCTCTTTGTTCTGGGAAACACAGACAATAACACACATCTGGTCATTGACAGTTTTTTAGGTAGTGCTGGGCACAATTGGTACTCTGCACAACTTCCAGAGGTTTAGAGTAGTTTTCTTTGCTTCTAGCTTCATGCCTTTTTGGAAGATGATGTTGGCTTCTCATTTCACCATAGAGGCTGAAATTTAAACAGATGAGAAACATTTAATAGTTGTTTGTTCTTTAGTTCAGGTTTTGTTCCTCCTCTGCCCAAACTCTTCTCTATCTCTTCTCTATCCATCTTCAGGGACAGTTGCTGTGAGACAGTGTAGTTTGGCAAGAAAAAATGCCAGGATGTGGTTGTATTTTCTTGTTTTATAGCATGATTAATAGGGGATTCTTCCCCATGTGGAAGAACAAGGCCCATAAGCTTATCAGAAAATCAATTGATCCTTCAGGATCAATCTAAAGTAAATGGATGAATGGAAAGTAAATATACAAGGGTCCTCACTGACTTCCTGTTCAGTAACTGGAGCTCAATGGAGTCCTATCCTTCACTTTGGTGAGAACAGGTGTCCTATCTAACCATTTCAGAACCTGTTTGAAGCTTTTTAAGGCACTTCAACTTTTGCCTCACCGCTCAGGGGAAGGAATGTCCAGCTGTTCAGAGGCGCTTGGCTATCTGTACTATTTCATGCCCAAAGTTAAGATTTTGGAATGTCATTATGGAGAAGTGCCATACAAAGGTCCTTCCGCTCACCATGATCATCCAGCACAATCCTCTGCTGTAGGAGTAAAAGAGATTAGCCTTTGATCCTCTGTGGACCATTTAGAAGCATAGAATCACTTAAGTTGGAAAAGACCTTGAGATCATGGAGTCCAACTGTAAACCGAACACTGCCAAGTCCACCACTAAACCGTGTCCCTAAGCACCTTGCCCTCATGTCTCTGAAATACCTCCAGGGATGGCGACTCAACCACCTCCCTCGGCAGCCCCTTCCAATACCTGACAACCCTTCTGATGAAGAAGTTTTTCATAATACCCCATCTAAACCTCCCCCGGCACAACTTGAGGCCATTTCCTCTTGTCCTGCCGCTTTTTGCTTGGGAGAAGAGACCAACCCCTAGCTCTCTGCAACCTCCTTTCAGGTAGTTGTAGAGAGCAGTAGGGTCACCCCTCAGCCTCCTCTTCTCCAGGATAAACACCCTCAAGTCCCTCAGCTGCAACTCACAGGGCTTGTGCTCCCAATCCTTCCCCAGCTCCGTTGCCCTTCTCTGGACACGCTCCAGCACCTCAGTGTCTTTCTTGCAGTGAGGAGCCCAAAACTGAACACAGGATTGGAGGTGTGGTTTCTAAGTATCATATTTCAAAAAGCTGAGCTTCAGGACACTATGTGTTAAACCTTCTCTCCACATATTCAGGCCTTTCGTGGACAAGTAATGATGGAACATGCCCTGCCGCTGTATCCTGTACTAGGGTGCAAGATCTGTGTTAGTGTCTACAGTGAGCAAGTCTGTAGAACTTGCTAGCTGCCTGCTTATTCTCCTTCGTTGTCTCTACTTTTCTCCAGTGATTCCATGTCCTTTGGGCTAAACCTTGGCATCCAAGACTTTCAGAATAAGTTGATTCTTAGGACAGTATCTCAACAGTTTTCCACAATTTGCTGAGTTTCATCTTGGGCAGAAAATAATCTGTTTATTATGTTTTTTTCTTTCTTCCTAGCTGCATACATTCAGAGTTGAGATTGCCTTATCTAGCCTAGATGTTAGTTTTGCGGTGTCTTTTTAAATTGAAAGGTGTTCTTTTAGTTTCAGTTCAAAGGACAAAAATGTTTCTTTATATTTCTGCCTGTGACAGAAAGATCTAAGAGGCAGGAGCTTGAAAAGGGAGGTTTACCCCGGTAAGTGATTGCGTTAGAATGCACGTGAAACAGTTAAACAGTTATTTTGGTGACCTTTCTTGCATGCTCCACTGTTAGCTTCTCTCGGGAACCTTTCTTTCCTTAGAAGGTGCGCAGACAGCAACTTCTTTCACTTTCTTCAAGCACTAAGCTCTCTCTGAAATATCTCAGTATGATGCCAAGTACTTCAGGATCATATTCCAGATTAACTGCCAAGGTGCTACTTGAAGCCACTGACAATTTGGATGAATGTATATAGGCAAGGACTTAGCTGAGAGGTATGTTATTGAACTAGACTCTCTACAGGCTCTCCTTAGAGTTGTGCTGCATGTATGTACATCAGACTCTACGTTTCCTATCACTCTGTCTAGAAATCCTTGAAGTATTTGGGGTTAAGAGATACAGTGAGCCTCTTCTTCTGTTTGTGGCTGTGTATGTGATTTATGGTGGGCACAGTTTAGATGTGAGGGCAAAACTGTGTTCTTAAATACTTTAGCATAGTTATGCCCGTGGTGTGGTAGTACACGATAGGTCATCTCAATTTTTTGTAGGTAAGTAATTTTTTTAAACAAACAGAATGACAAACTATTTCCTAAGAGCAGGTAAGCTGGCCTTGACATTTAGAAAATGAAGGTACTATTCTCTCCCAGCGTAGTGGTATCTTCAGAGGAATGGTAAATATTGTTGGTGAGGGTTTTTTTTTTGGTGTGTCTGGGGGGAGGGGGCTAAGTGGGGTGGTAAATTTCCACTGACAGTGTAACTGTACTTTTCAAAATCTGGGCGTTATCTGTGAGTGAAGGTGATGCAGATGTTCTGGGAAACATGATCTGATGAACTAGAAGTGAAGAGGTAACATCTTGCCCATGTGGTCATCTCTCTAGATGGAGAAACAATGGAACAAACCAATTGTCTTTGATCAACTTCACAATAGCTTGAGGAAGGTTTTATGAGTGAAATGTCAGGTCTGATCTTATTTTTTTTTTTCTTTTGGTGCTTTTATCTTGTGAATCTTTTTTACTTCGCAGCCTTCATGCTGCTATAAGACCTGTTTGGTCGAAAGAATAACAGGTACATGTGTGAGAAAGATCTGAAGGTAGGTTTAAAATGCTGTGTTTTCAAGTGATGCTTAATTAGGTTGGAGAAGAGTTATGTCAGTTGTAAAATGTGCATTGTTAAAGAAGGGAGAAACAACATATACAAAAGGTAAAGCAGCAGAGGGGAATAGGAAAACTTTGGTTAATTAACCTAGCTGATTGCGGGGATGATCCAGTCATTTTAGAGCATAAAGCTTAACCACGTGGCAGAGATCAAGTTGAGCAGTGTGACACCTCTGTTCCATTCTTTGGCTACAGCAGGAGGTGAACAGAGAAATGTCAGACCTACATTTAACAAACACAGGGAAGACACCAGTGTAATAAAGGGGAGTAACTGTCTTTCGTGCATATGAGAAGTAATAATGGTTATTCTCGAAATAGACTATGAAGCTGATGTGGAAAACGTTCAGTACTTCATAAGCCATTCATTCACCTTTCATGATCAAAGCCCTGCAGAAAGCCCAAATTGAATTACAGATTGCTGATTTTGTGTAATTTATTATCCTCTTACTGAGTCAAAATAAGAAATATGAAACTGGTTTACGTTACCAGTGCCTATTTTTGATAGGTATGACAGTTTTGCGCATTTTCTGCTTCGTCTTTTGATCTGGTGTAGGATCTGATAGCTTTCTTGGCATTAGACTTGACTTCCTGTTTGTCCTGTTGCTTGCCAAGAAAGATATTTTTTCCTAAATTCTGAAAATGCCTTCCCTACTGTCCATCAGTATCTGCCTGTGTGGGCACTGGAAGGACAGAGATGCTAAGTAAAGGACTCCATTGTGTTCCAATTTGACTAAATATATCCTCGCTTTTTGTGTTATGTCAAAAATGGTTTGTTGTGGCAGAAGCCGCCAGCTCTTCTGTGAATTCAGGTCTCACTGAAAAACTGCATAGTAAGTACTGAAAGGTGAGTCCTGACTCAGCAGTGGCTTCTTTCTGAGTGCAGTCCTGGGCCCCAAATGGAACTTCACTGACTTTGGGGCCAGTTCAGATGCGTGGAGGCTCCTGATTCTTCCTTTGCAGAATTGGGACTCATTCTTGAGGACACCTCAAGAAATACTTAATGTTTGGTATTTTCATTTTAAACAGTAACTTAGAGGTAAGGTGTAAAAATGACTTCCTATTCCCTTTAAAAAGTACTTTTAAAACGATAGCTGAGTTATGTGCTTAACGTAAGTCACCACAGATATACAATAAGCATATTAATAAGCTCATACAAGATGAACATGTTGTCTTTCAGTGAAGGCCAGTGTATCAGGGTGAGGGCCGACCAGTTTCGTAGCTTTGATGGAGAATCACAGAAATTTCTCTAGCTCTAAACTAACAATCTGCATGGGTCAGTCTCAACCTGAATTTGCAGTACAGGGGGGAGTAACAAGCAGAATATGTACCTTCCTGAGTGTTTCGATTCGCTGGGCCAGTTTAAGTGGCATGGTGCTCTCCTAGAATGAGAAAGCTTGGCGTTTGGGCAGTGTTCACAGTGGCTCCCAAGATGGTAGTTCAGCTGCTCTTGAGTGTGTCTGGGATTTGTGGAAAGGAATGAATTGCAATTAACAAACATGGGAAATTAGTCTTCAGCTTACAAGTAAAGCTGAGAGGAAATACAGGATATGGAGGTTTTGGGTCATTATATTGTTGATGGTGTTTTAGTTAAATATGATGAATGTTCACATTTTCCTCATTGCAATTGCATCAAAAGCCCAAATATATCCAAAATATAACCCAAATATATATTAATTTCCAAAACTTCTTTATTGCATAGAACATAAATGAAATGGCCACGCTGTTTTAATTCAGAGTCAGAAAACAAAGTCCCCTTATACTCCTATCTTATATTTTGGCATTCATATTTCCATCAGATGGATTTCTTTAGTTACACTTTTTTTGCAAATAGAGATGCCTTCTAAAATATAATAGACTGAATGCCTTTAGTTTCGTTTAATTTGCATTTGTATGTATCTGTGTGTTCTAAAAAGTTGTTCTGCTGGTTTGTATTTTAGATAACACTTGTATTTATCCTGACTGCAGATATCCTGATGCTACAAATTATGCAGTGTATCTATTTTGGAGCAATGTAAATGTAAAGGCATACATTTGACAGTCTTGGTGTGTTTTCATAACTTAAATGATGATGCTGTCCTCTTAGTAGTAGTTAAAGCAGAAGATTAAATGGTTTAATCATTACTTTTTTAACTAAAGAAAGGCATTGTTTCTGTATTGTAGCACTTTTCTAGACCCTGAAACTCGAAGAGCGATGGGAGAACAAGCAGTAGCTCTTGCCAAAGCAGTAAAATATTCCTCTGCTGGAACAGTAGAATTCCTTGTGGACTCGAGTAAGAATTTCTACTTCTTGGAAATGAATACTAGACTTCAGGTAAGAAAAACAGCTCTACAGATTCAGAAAAGTGTTATTTAAAAAAACAGAACATAACCTTCCATACTTAGGGAGGGGTATGCTCCTGCAAGGACTTACACGTAACTAATGTGATGCATGTGAGCACTCCCCGCAGAACTTAAAAGTATCTATTCCCTTAAATAAGCCTCCATATCCAAGACGTTGCAGCAGCGAGCCCTTGCACAGCACTCAAGTAAGCCTTCAGAGCTTTTGCTCTTTGTTACACTTGACCTAAAGACCTTGCAAGAGGTCACTGTTAAGTGCCACTGTGAGTTCACAGTAAGTGGCTAGCCACTGTGCTCTGATGCTTTTCCCCACCGGTCCCTGAAGTTTCTTTTTCATTTTTTTTTTTTTCTACTTTGATGACCGCTCGCTGAGTTTCTCTAGGAGGGCGATTAAAACTATATGTGTATCAGCAATAAAACCACCAGCAATCTGCCTACGATTGGGATTGCGACTGGAATGCAGCTGCGTAGAAAGCATGCTGACGTGTAGGGGTTTTGTAACATCTCGTGGTCAGTAGTAGGTGTTATAATGTATGCTGCAAATGAATGGACAAAGAGTGTTTTATGGAAACCTCCCTCTACCTCATATTTCACTGTTATAATCAGTTTCTGGTCATAATCTAAGAAAACAGACACGTCACTTGAAGTCATTCTCAAAGACAGGAAGAAGGTTCAGTCTGTAAGAAAGTAAATTCCATCATCTTCACCCTCCTATCCTCTCTTTGTTCAGTAATGCCAGAAAGACTGAGATGTAGAATCAAGCAACAGTGTGATTTTTCATTAGGGTTGTGTCCTGGCTGCTGCCTGTACGTGTCGGCAGTGATGGAGCATAAAGAGATCCTTGTAATTCTGACACCTTTGCATGGCTTTGTTATAACATCTGCATCAAATTATGCTTTAGGTAAAGAAGAGAAAGAGGATTTGGGGTCTGAAGGGGAAACAAGGATGATGCCATCTTTCCCTGTGCCAGGGAGGACTGCCTATAAAATTTGCCTTGCCCTGCAGGGCAGCAGTGTTTTTGGAATTAGTCACAACAGTTACACCTCACATGCTTTTGCTAGGAGTTTGCTAGGCACAATCCGGTCTACCTTGGATTCAGTCAGAGAGGGTGATGGTTAGTGGCAATGTATAGTTCATTAAAATATTATAAAGAGTTTGTCTCTTTGGTCATATTTTTTACATTTTTCCCAATCTTGTCGTTTTTGAGAGAACACTTCTTAGTGACTTTTCATGTTCTTGTTTGCATAGAAGAAACTTAATTTATGTTTTTCAGCATAACCCACCAGCAGTTCAAAACCATTTCCTTGCTGCAGCATGTTATTGTCTGTCAATTCCTAAATGGAATTGGTGATGGAGTACGCTTGGAATTGATTCTTTTTGCAATTTGTTTTAAGATGTTACCTTTGCTCTGTTGTGGTGTCTTCCCCCTGCAGTGCATAGTGGTAAGCGTTTGAAGGCCCAAACCTCCAACTTCCTTACTTGCAGAGGTCTCCACATATGGAGTAAGAAAGAAAGCTTTCACAGTTGGAACATCTTTGTGGGCTTTAAAGGCTCCATTTGAAATACAGCCCAAGCAGTTTGACAATCCCCTGTAATAGCAGACTCATGCTTTCCAACTCTTAAAGAAATTTACTAATCGTAAATTACAGTGCTTGTGTAGATATTCTCTAATTCCTCTATCCTGGCTCTGTATTGTCTCTAATTAGCATTTCACCTTGAGGCTGGAGAGTGGTAATTTTCTCTGATTCTTCCCTGGGCTTACCCGATCAATCTGTCACTTCTCGCAGGTTTCAGGCTTTACTTTCTCTTCAGCTAACGGTTATGCAACCTAGCATCTTGTTCTTGCTCCCTTCTATTAAGATCCAAACATAGGAACTCTAATGAAGCTTGTCCAAATTTAACTTCAGAACTAGGAGAGTCTCCAGATGTCCCTGTATTCCTTCAGCCTTTTCCTTTTGCCACCTCTGACTGTGAACAGTGGCTAACAGGCTCACTTGCCCTGTTCTTGCTTAACACTCCACAGTTGGAAGAACTTTACTGAATGATGGACATCTGATCCATAAATAATGTTCCTAGGGTCTTTGTCAGTGTGCATTACAGACACAGCTGCCTGTCAGCATCCTCAGAACGTGTCTGGTAATTATGCAATTTCCTCTGTCTGTTTTAACATTTTTGCGATCTCTGTGATCAGATCACTAGCCTTCTTTCCTTAGGTACAGGCTTCAGAATGTACTTCCGTAAAGCTGACTAAATGGTGTCCAACACTTTGCACTGCCTGCTGGTTTCTTCCCTCCTGCCCTTCAGTGTATCTGTCAGATATCTTCCAGTGTTTTTTAAAAATAATTTTGCAGTCATTGAGACTTGTATTATTATTTGACTGTCTTTTGGGGGAACTCTTTGGGAATATATATTTCCTGCTATATAGTTCTGCAAAAAAAGTGTAAGTGGCACCTTACAGGAAGTTTATATTTTGTGTGAAGTGTTGCTGCAATAAAATGAGGTTTGAAAGTGAAAGAAGTTGGTGAATCAGCTCCATTGTCTCTCTTGTACACTACACAAATCTGTTACAGATGTTTCACTCCCTCCAAGTGAATTCAGCTAGAATGATTTATTCTTTGCTGTTGGCAATGTACTTTTTGTTGTATCTGCTGCTCTGCCATCTCTCAGAGGGTAGTCGATAAGCACGAGACATGAGATTGGAGAATTGCATAGCAAAAGTAGTTATTCTTGCTTTTCACAAGAAAACATAGAAGTGTCTGCCCTAACAGTTACAAGAGAACTTCTCTACCTTGTCATTTAGGGCGCTTCTGGAGTGGTTTTTGGTAGCTACCACTGTTAGGATTCTTGAGCCAAACAAGAGCTTTGAAATAAATAAAAAGTTTCTGCCTCCTTGGATAGCCTTTTAAACTTCTGAATTGTGCCAAAATCTCCGCATCACGCTACCATCGGAAACGCTGGCTTTCTCCGGGAAAGTCTCTTCTGCTTTTCACGGGAAGGCTAGAAATGTTCCTCTTGGGCTCTGTTTGAGCAAAATCTACAGGCTGTAAGTAAAGAATATCTGTTAATAGTTGTGTGCAATGTGGTCAAGCTTCTTACATGTGAATCAGTTGGTGACAGCAGAGGGAAAATATCACGTAGAATAACTGTTTTACCTTGAAATGAGCATCCCTCGTTGGCTTGAGGACAGCTGAGGAAAGTGCAATGCACAGTGTGAAGCGAGTATTTACCCTGAACACAGTTTGTACGACTCTGTCTTGGGTGTCTGCTCCTGACCTTCTGCCTCCCTCGTGCATTGTGATATTTAAATAACAAGTAAGCACTGCCTTCCTCCTTAAACGTGGCCAAATCTGCTTAGAGGAACCTGATTGAAGAGATCATTTGTATGGACTGTGTTCAGCATGGTTCAGTTACAAATTCGGTATTTTGAGTAGCAGTATGTTTTCTCCTCACGTGACGGGTGGATTTTTTTTTTGTCACAACTTTTTAAGGCATAAAAGTTAATTTTGTAGGATAGTCTGTTGATATGTCTACAAGAGATTTATTGAAAGTAAATGGCATATCTGCATGTTTTTGTTTTACAGTTAATTGTAGTGAGTATTTTATGTAAATGGTTTCATCCTCTTTTGAAGTAACTTGATTCTAAGGCGTAAGGCGAATGTATATAAGCTGCCACACACCCATGAAACATTACCCAGTGCTAAGATTTTTCTTCATCGCTTTCAGCGTTCTCATCAGATTTTACTGCCCCCTGGAAAATGTTATATTCCAGAGCTTTGTCTTTGTGCAAGATGGGCCGTGCCTGGTGTGAAAGACAGAGGAAGAATTCTTACATGTGTCTTTCGACCTCCCTTTTCCATCTGTTTTGTCCACTCCTGAAAGTTACAAAAAGCATGGTTGGGAAATGTCTAGAAGTGTAGAAAACCCGTTGTCTGGAGCTCTCCTGCTTATGAATTCCTGGGTTCTTACAGTCCCCTTAGTGGTACCTGTATTCTGCTGCACATCATTAGGCAAGCACCTGCTATGTGTTTGCTCGGCGAAGGAGGGGAGTGCTGGAAAACGCTGCAGCTGTGCTACATCAACAGTAGCAGCAAAATCTAAAGAGCAGAGTGACGAGCCGAGTCTGGATCCTGGCTAAATCGGCAAGGGGAGGGGGCGACTTTGGCATCTGTAGCAGCCCCGCGGGACGGCAGGAGGTGGTTTTGTTGCCTTGGTGCGTGGAACGGCCTGGAGGATGATAGGTGGGCAGAAGTGTGGGAGCAGGGAAAAGGGGCTGTCAGGAGGTAGAGGGGTAGATTTCCACAAAGTCTGAATGGCGGGATTTCAAAGTGAAGTCTCAAGCGACTGTTTCTGCTGTTTGCTGAGGCTCTTCATATTTCTTAATGCCGGAATCTTGTTTTACTGTGACACTTTGCTTCAGTCATTTTAAATAGGCTAACGAACAGTGTCAGATGGTAAAGACTTTCAATTGCTCCTAACCTGGGCTGAATTTGAACTACTGACCTAAAGGTGAAAGGTCTCTTATCCCATTACCAATCCCCTAAGCCCACCAGAATCCATTCTGCACACAGTTTATACCAGCTGTTCATGGCCACATTTAGAACCGAAAGAAAAGGTGATTTTGCTGCCAAACAACACTTCTTCACACAAGAGGGTCAGCCGACAACAGTTAACCAGATTTTTGCCACATTCTTGCCTCCTAATGCAACTTCCATTATGTAGCTACTGGTTGTCTGCTTTTCAGGCTTCCCAAAAGAACTACAGAAAAGCATTGCTAATTGTTGTTGACAGAAGAGAACGACATTGTTTGTATAAGTCATTGAATCTGAAAGATGCCATTAACAGTGCTGCCAGGGCACGGAGTGATATCTTAGAGACAACGTTACGGCAGACCCATCATCAAATACTATTTAAAGAAGTAGAGAAAAAGGCGGCTTCCCTCCATTTTTAATAAGTAGAGGAGAAACAAAAGGTCTTTCTTCAAAGGGTACATTAGTTTCTTTCCTTTGATGAATTTGATGTAAAGAAAAAAGCAAGAATGGCTGCAGTGTGACCAGAACCACCTTGGACGAAGTACTCTGAAGGGGCTTTAATAGTGCTGCTAAATGTAGGGACAGCCGGAGTTGTATCTTTAGGAATGAAAGTGCAAGTTTCTTTATTTTCTTATGTGGAGTATGTAGTGGAAGGGAAATTGTGTTGAATTACTGCCTTACAAGATTTTGGTTTCTGAAGTGCAGGATGTTAATTGAGAAAGTTATGTTGAAACTGTGAGCTAAATAACTTGATATAAAGTGTGTGCTCTTTGTTTAAAACACAGAAAAGAAATTCAGTATTTTTAGGCCATTTAAGTGGTTTCCTACCCACGTCTGTCCAGTACCATGAAGAAACAAATCCCTGCAAAGAAAAAAAAAATATGACAAAACAGATTCAATCATGATTAGATAACTTCTCATGAGGAAGTAGATCAAATATTTCTCAAAGTTGTTATATGGTGTTATTAAAAAATTAGAAACAGATGTCTGAGTATTAGTGTTTATTTCTGCAACATCTTGCTTAGGAAACAGTAGGTCTACCCGAGCATCTTCGTTTATGGAAATGTTTGTAGTTTTGCTTGCACTCTGTTCTTCGATCACATACTAATAAATTAGAAAATAAGCAGAAACTCATTATATACTGTGCCTATAGAAAAGGACCATAGGAGGTTGCCTGTTACCTGTTCCTCTGTGCTTTCCATTCATTCTGTACATTAATCCAAAGATTGTCTGTTCTTCAGCAGCCGTTCTGAAAAGCTGTTCCTTTACTGTGTGCCCCCAAGCCCCATATACGTGGGCTGTTGTGAACTATGTTGCGGAAAGAAGATGTGACCCCAGAGTGCTCCTGCTCATAGCAGTCAGGAAGCCGGCGTGCCTGAAGAGCAGAACATGTGTGCGCCCCTGTTGCTGTTCAGTTCTCCGAAATAGAAACCAGGTTTACTGAAATAAAGGGGGCTGAGGAGCATCTGTAAGTTGGTGGGTTTGGGTCAATTGATACTGGATTTGGTTGCCATAGAAAAGCCCGTGGGATTCCAGGTGAATCGTGTTTCTTGGAAACTGAGGTGTACGTTGAAAGTTAGTTTTGAGATTGTTTATCTGAATGTAAAGGAGTATATGACACCAACTGGGGACTTACAGTAGTAGGGGTGACTTAGGCTGTAGATTTAAGTCTACTGAAATTTAGGTTTTCTTGGCCACTGCTTGGATGCTCCAACTGGTGTGTGAGTAACTTGATGCCTTATGCACGCAGGGGCGAGAGCGATCTGTGAGAGTAGCCAGAAGTGTTTGCTATTAGAGCCGAGCACCTGGATGGTCTTGAGGGAAAGGTGTCCTGAAATTATTTCCCTGACTATGGGGGGAGCAGTCATTGCTAATTTAACTCTTAGGTCCGACAGTTCACAGAAGTTGCTTGACTGGCTTTGTAGCTGTGGATGAACCCTGGTATGGCAAAGCTTTGAGACTGTTGTCAACTCACAGAACAGAGCGAGAGTTAGCAGCCTCTCCGTGCTGTTCTAGGGACAGATGTGAGCTGACTGCGATGTTGACGGGTTCCCCTAGGTCTTTTGTACCTCCTTCACCATTGATAAACTGGGACTTAGTTATTTTCTTACAGGTTTTGCCACCAGTGTTGATTGCTGTATAAGCTGAAAGAAGTTCGGGAAGCAAACCCACTTGTAATGCTCACAGGGATTCTGATTGCTGTGAGGTGTCTGAAAAAGAGCAGAGCTAGTATGGAGAGACGCACTTTTCCTTTATCCCTGTGTGGAGGTTGCTGGCTGTAACAGCTATGGTTTTGTGGACTCTAAAGCAGGAACATATAGCAGCTTTCCAGTACCTGAAGTGGCCTACAAGGAAGCTGGGGGGGACTTTTTACAAGGGCCTGTAGTGACAGGGCAAGGGGGAACGGGTTTAAATTGAAAGCGGGGAGGTTTAGATTGGATATCAGGAAGAAGTTCTTCATGGAGGGGGTGGTGAGGCACTGGCACAGGTTGCCCAGCGAAGCTGTGGATGCCCCCTTCCTGGAAGTGTTCAAGGCCAGGCTGGATGAGGCTTTGAGCACCCTGGCCTAGTGGAAGGTGTCCATGCCCATGGCAGGGGGGTTGGAACTGGATGCTATTTAAGGTCCCTTCCACCCCAAACCATTCTGTGATTCTATGAACATTAGTGGCATTGTTTGGAAAAAGAGGTATGTGTGTCACATAAAGTGGGGGGAGTAAGATGCTAAAGGAGGTATGTATTATACATAAGTGCATTGAAACAGTCATAGAATTGTAAGAATTGTAAAATGTTTTGGGTTGGAAGAGACGATAATTTCTTATAAATTGTGTATGACCAGATTTTGTATAAGTAAAGGAACTGGTAGTCAAGGTGATACTCTTGGCAGCCAACTATTATCACTGATCAATTTTTTTGATTGTCCTGTTGAGAATAAGGTACAGCTGCCTTGATACAGTTATGATCTGTAGATTGCTTCCTGCAGGCATGTCTGGTTTTGCCCTTTGTGTTAAGGACAGAGATAATGTGTGAATTTACCCACTATCCTATAACCATACCACCACTGGCTCTTACCTTATCGACTGGGGCTTTGCTGGCAACATCTTGGATCAGCCGACTACAGAATCGGAGTATGGCCCAGAGCTGGAGAAGTTGATCAATTGAGTGTGATTCAGCTCCGTTTGTGAGCATCTTTGCATTAATTTCTTTAAAACTTTAGTCTTTGACTTTACTTGCCATTTTATGGACGCTAAAGCTGTTTATAGAGAAGAGGTATAGCATAGAATTAGTAGAAGAAAATACAACAGACTAGTGAAAGAAGAGTGACACCTGAGGTAGAAGGCTAAAAAGTGAGAGAGGAAAATGTTTAAAGCCTGGCTTTTAGTAGTGATTTAAAAATAGATACAGCAGTTACCTTAGTCAGATAGCTGTGACAGTTATTCTAGAGCTTTCATAAGTAGGGAATGATGATGCCTGTGTTTACTTTTTCTGGGAGGGGAGGGAGAAGAGGGGTCTAATTTCTTCACTTCTACTCCCCCATCCTTCCTTGCTTTGTGAAAGATTAGAGCTTTAATTTCAGATCCTGCATGTGTATGTCTGTGGGTGGATTCTTGCACCTCCAGAACCTCATTGCAGGGTGCTTGTTGAACCAGGATATGGCATTGCTGCTTTGTTAATGTCCTTTTGTACTCTATGCTGAAGCATGTTCTGTATAATGCTAAAAATACTGAGCCCCTCCTGCCCTCCCCTTGCCAAAAGAAAACTGCAGATGCTAAAAACAAATGCAGTTTGAGCTGTGCACCTCAGCGAAAGGTGAAAGTTAACAAATGAGACAGCTGGGATTTAAAGGGTTACAGTTATTTTCTGCCTTATTTTGGTGATCTGTTCATCTTACTATATGCTAACATGCATTTTAAATATATTTGGTACCCCAAAGTTAGTGATATGATTGGTGTTGTTTACACTATCCCTAAACAGTACTGAGGCACAGTCCTAAAAGAAAAGCAGAACAACTCCTCTCCACCCCCAAAAAAACCCGCAAAAAATTTTCCTCATCATATTTTCTGAATGCTGTTTTGTGTGCGGACACAAAGGGAGTATTTTGAAGAAACAGAAGAAAATATTGACCAAGTCAAAGATCTGTATTGAAGAATGGATTAAATAAATGTTTGTGAGTCGTAAGAACCAAACAACAAAAATATTTTTCTTTCCAGAAACATTCCATCCTATTTTGATCATCAACAATAAAGCGGAAAACAACAATGAAACTATTGAATCTGGAATGCCAATTGCAATCCAAGAAAAATGACAGTATAACTAAATAATGCAAATGTCTTGGCAAAACAAAAAAAAAATTGTATTTCAATTATTTGGAACGCTAGAATTCCAAATGTGTTCTAAACTCAAAGGTTCTTTTCCTAAAACTTAAATTCCAAAATAAGAGAGTAAGTTCTGTTGTCCAAATATGAATGTGTGATAAGTAACTTTCTATTAAAACTTAGGGGGTTTTAATAGAAATTTCAAGTCTTAATAGAAATTGAATTGCTTCAATTTAACACTGCAGGGTAGACACTGAGATGTTTCATAGATTCTCCAAATACTGTTATTAAGCTTGACATGCTGGAGACTATCATGTGTTAGGTAGAATCAAGATTGAATCCCAAAGGTACATCCTGAAACTGTATAATCAGATTCCCATTTCAATGTCACTTTTATCCTTCAAAGAATAGGTGCTTGTTTCAGTGATGATTTGTCATTAAAATTATGTCAAAACGTCTTAAAATGTTGTTGAAACTCTAAACAAACTCACAGCACACACAGGGCTAATTATGGATGCCATCTGTTTATTTTTACAAAGCTTTTTTTCTTAAAGACCAAAGCATCTTCTTGTTCTGATAAGCCACAAGATGATTGTAATGACTAAATATTTTCCTTAATACTAGTGTGGTTGAAGGAAGACAGGCAAGTGGTTTGGTCACTGACCTTTTCCCATGTCACGGAGTGTACGTAGTATGACATCTCATGATCGAGAAACCGTTGCGATGTGTGTTTTCTGAAGGTGTTTTGGCCCTTGGAACACAAACCTTTTGTCATGAAAATGGCAGTTCTGTCCTAACTTCTATATGGGAAGTTTTACAGCTGGCTTTGTGTGAAGAACGTGTTTTCAGCTTGCCTATCCTTTACTTCATCTGGGTAAAAGATGCTTTTTTATCGTGTTGTGTCTAGTTAAAGGTTTTTTTTTTAAAGTTAGTAAACGTGCCCATTTATACCCCCGTTTCAAGGACGAAAGCGTGCACGCGCATACGCTTGCACATGTGTGCGTGCTTGTACGCACACGCTGGGGTTAGTGTGAACGACGGGTATTCCCATGGCAGCATCATCCAAAGCCGTTAGCAGCAATTTGCTGGGAGTGCGGAGTGACTCTTGCTGGTCCAGCCCAGCTATTGTGCATGCTAAGCACTAAACACGTAAGTCTGAAGGTGGGGGGGAGGGAGGGAGGAAAAAAATTGAAGGATCCATCTGCTCGTTTCTGCTACACTGCACTGATGCAAGATTACGCTAATCTGGTTGCTTGTCAGGACAGGTTAGTGAAAGCAGGCGAATGGGTGAGGTTTAGGGTAGGCTAGTTCTATGGAAAATTATAAGTGGCTCCTGTACGTGCCATGTTAAGTGTAGCAGAACGGGTTGATTATCAGCTACGTTGAGATTTTCAGTTAAAATATATTTACAGCTACAGGGCAGGGTTTTTTTTCCCCCCAAACAAAATCGAATGGGAAAAGCTTCTGAACAAAGAAAAATGAACTCATCGTCACCAGGTGCATTTGAATCTGTAAAATAAATGGGGGGAAAAAAAACCCAAACCAACTCAAAATCCCGAACCCTCTTACGTGTTCTCTATAGTTTTCCTTTTGTATGCTGCTCCTAGTTACTGTAATCTACTGATTATTTTACATTTTTGGGGGTTTCCATGCAAAAAAGGTTGTTGCTGGAGTTTATCAAGTAGAATTTTTTGGGGGAAAAATACCAAGATGGGAACATATTCTTTGTCTGTTCTTTGGCTGGTCTAATTTCTTGTTTATCTGTGTTTGTTTACGGAGAGGGATTTTTTTTGTTGTTGTTGTTTTTGTTACCTACTGACTGACAGTTCTTGACCTTGCAGGTTGAACATCCCGTCACAGAATGCATTACCGGCCTGGACTTAGTCCAAGAAATGATCCGTGTTGCTAAGGGTTACCCTCTCAGGCACAAACAGGCTGATATTCCCATCAACGGCTGGGCGGTTGAATGTCGAGTTTATGCTGAGGTAAATGAGTGGTAAAGGGGAGGAGGGGAGGTGGTTGAATTGTGGAGTAATAATACCCAGGTGTGGATAGATGCCAAGGTGAAGTCAAAGAGAATCATATGAAAGTCATGATTTAGAGTATGTAATGCAAATGGTTAATGAGCTTTTGTAGAATTGTAGAATTTATGTTTTGATTCAAAGTACAGTATGTATTTTGACAGACCTTTTTTTCTGAAAATCAAAATGTAAAATAGTAAAAGATAGATAATATTTCTAAGGAGATTTGCTCTATGTTCAGTTCACATTTAAAGGGGCAGTGTTGTTGGAGTTAATTGCCTCAGTTAATTAGTGTTTCCAGATTTCTGGCGTACTGAAAACCAGTTGAAACTCAATGGCTTACAGATTTTTTTTGTTGTTGTGCTACAACATTTTAATAGGTTGTTGAAAAAGCAAGTGATATATCTTCTGCAACTACAGTTTATAAGATAAACTTTAAAGTGCATTCCAAGGCAGTAACTTTATTACTGGAGTCATAACTACGATATGACTCTAGCTCACTGTAAAAAAAGCTTACTACAATATAAACCCCCACTTTCAAGCATGTTTAGGACATTTCAAGAAAATGTCTTTTTGCTGTCATTTTTGGTACATGAAAATCAAGATTTATTAATGAAAGAATGATGCTTCTCTTCATTTTGTTTTAAGAACATTTTATGTAACTGTGCTTTTCAAAAATAATTTAGCACCTTGAGATCTTTTTTCTCTTGCTTAACTATTACTGCATTTGTGACCCAGAGCATCTTAATTGATGATGTTCTTTTCTTTCTCTTCATGATGTGCACATGATATTCAACTTGCTTTACTGATTACAAATTAGATAAAATATTTTGATAAAGAATAAATATTTGCCCTGTGGTTGGCATGGAAGCTATTCTGGGTATGAGTAGGGTCTACCCTGGAGTAAGTGATGCTTGAGCTCCTTTTTTTTTTTGGTCAATTTAGATTCCTTCACATTTATAAATAAATAATGGATCCAACCACTTTGCAATGAGCTTGGTTATTCTACAGGCCACGTATTTATTTGCTGTCTTATTAAGTTCGTATTGGTATTGCATTATGTAGATTTCCAAAGGCATAAGTTGCTTTGATTTTTTTTTTTGAAGATAATTGAATTTCTAACTGCTCTTCTTATTTTTGAAGTTTTTTTCCTTATACTCTATTCTCAATTCCACCCTTCTGAATACTTTTCCCATCCTTCTTGCAAGGCACAGTGTGTCAAATGAAAATGTCACCTTGGTACGTTTTGGTGGTGTACAGTAGCTGTGTGCAAGAGCACTTCTTTCCTGCTTTTTTACTGCGATGGAAGAGTTCTGTTTTTGGAGTCACAGGGGTAGGTGGATGGAGAAATATGCTTTAACACAAGTAATTCTGGGGAAGAAAACAAAGTTATTCCAGCACTGGTCTCTGTTAGACTTCAAGCTATTTAATATTATTTTCTCTGTATCTGTAAAAGCTTAATGCTTTCTCATACTGAATTCTCTTTCAGGACCCCTACAAATCTTTCGGCCTGCCATCCATTGGTAAACTCTCGCAGTATCAGGAACCATTGCACGTGCCAAGTGTAAGTAACTCGGTTCTGCTTTTCACAGTTGCTGAGCATCTGTTTTAAAGACAGAGACTATAAGTACTCAGTGGCATGGTAATTCTGGCCTTTTTTCCAGCTTGTTGGTGGGGGGAAGTGGGACAGAACATGGTAATACTTACTTGTGCTACCTGAAAAAGTGTTTAAAAATGTACAGTTCCAATCTGGGTTTAAAATGTTCAAATTGTGTATAACAGGAAACCTTTACAGGTTGAAATGCTTTGTTACATTCTATAATTTTAAGCGGAAGTTACTAAAACACAGTTTATGTAGAAATATTTTAGTGACTAGGAAGGACAGTGAAATGTTGAGTCAGCTGTTTAACCACAGAGAGCTGGGGACACCGGTGGGAAAGGATACTACCTGTGCTTTCCGTTTCGCTTTGTAGACTTGAAAGAGGAAATATGTGACAGTGATTATTACACGTTTCAGGATACAGTCTAACTGTACGCAGCGGCTGTTTAACGAACAGTGTTTTCTGCTAGGTGCAAAGAAACAAGGACACCACCACCCTGTAAAATCGAGGTAGTCGAAGTCCTAAGTGCACGTACTCCTGACACTGTGTCAGTCAGTGGAATGACAAGGCTGTACCATCTGTGAATACGATTATTCAGTCTGATTGCTTGCACAGAAAATAGTGAAAGATTACAGGAGGAATCTTAAATGTGGAGACGTTATTGGATATGTGATTTGTTTCGCTTCTTAAATTGTTTTTGCCCATGTACTTTCCGAAGGGACCTGACCCTTCCTGGTCTTTAAGGCTCCATGCTGTGTTCAAAGCCTGAAAGCAGAAAAAAATTGTAAAGATCTAAAAGGCATTATGTGATCTTAAAGAGGAGATGAGGGAAAAAGGTATCGTTGGATGTATCTAAACTTTTTTTTTTAATGAAACAACGAGTGTATTTAATAAGAATTTATAATGAATACTCCAGTGGTTGTTAGAAGTTTTCACCATGTTGTAATAGCTAACAGGATGTCAAACATTTTGCCCTTGCAAGTTTTTGCAATTTGCAATTTTCCAAACGTGAGACCTGTTGAAAGTACAAGTGATAATGGACAAACTATACCCCCTACAGTCTTTGTCCCACCAAATCTTTCTTCAATTAATGCTGCAGCAGGAGTTTTATGTAATAACATTTGCGCTTGTGAGCCATCCATACAAAGAAAAAACAATTAAAATGCCTTAAATGTTCTGCTTACTGCTGTTATTTGCTTGTGTGAATGTTGCATGTCAGCTAAATGGACCACGGAATAGATAAAGTGATTGGGTGCAGGAGAGTGCACACTAAGCTTTGTCTATCATTATTGCTGGGAGCAATCAAATTGATGCCAGCAGGACAGTAGACGCGTTGACAGCTGTAATTATGTATCTCCATGGTGATCACTTTTGGCCTGTCATGGAGGCCCATGAGTCCCCTCCCTTGCAAGCATTTAATCAGATTGGGCTGTCACTTGTCAGGTAGACGGGGTGGGCTGGGAGTTGTGCTTAGGGGGAGAGGTGAATTGAAAATGAAGGGTGGGAGATGCCTGATCGCTTCACGTGGTCCGTTGTGGTACTGAAGAAAGAAATTTTAATTACGCTGGAGGCTTCAGAGCAAGGGTTTGAGGAGCTCATACGGAGCGTCTAGGCTGTTCTCTTTCTGTTTACTTCTGTTGTTGCATTAAAAATAGAGCAGCTATTTTTACGTAGACACTCACAGTTTGGTGTCTTAATACATATTTTCTGCCACTGTGAAACGAATCTTTCTCCTGAGAATGTCATGCCGCTACGAACAAAATTAGTATGGCTAAAAAAGGTTCAGCATTACAGGCCCATTGTGCCACAGCGTTTTCTGTGTTTCAGATTTTAGACTTGTCAACTAGTTGGCTTAAAAAATATTAGTGGAGACTTGTAGCATGTCACAGCGAGTTCCGCTTGTGAGTAGCGTGTTGCCAAATGCATTTTTTTAACCCGTTTCTTCTGTGTTTGTTAGCTCTGATTGCCTGCCTGGGTGTCAGCTGCCCAAGCTGGTGGCACTGGTGTGCGTGGATGTGTGAGGGTGTTTTTCTTAGCCAGAGATAGGAACATACTGACTCTTCATCAAATTTTTTTCATCTTTGATAACGAAGTTTAAGATAGGTCACCGCACAAAGCTGTGTTACGATGGTGAGCCTTCACGTGCAGCGCTCTTACGCAATGTGGAAGATGTACTGTCCGATCTGAAGAGCTCCAGCGTTGCTCTTTGCCAGTGTGGCAAAGGGTCTGGTCTGTTAATGACCGTTACCAGAAATAAAAAACCTCTTTGTATCGCAAGAACTGGGGAATGTTAGAACCTGTATGTGTTGGAAGGTGTAATTTGATGCACTAATAGTTCATTGTAGGACTGGGATGTAGATTGTGCTTGGGTGGTTTTTTTTTCCTCTTAAGCTTTTTTTTTTATCTTTCAGTTTATTGTTGTCCTAGTATAATAACACATAATGGTAGTGCAGTAGCAGTAAAAGCTTTGGGGCTGTGGTACCAACGAGCTGTAGGGTATGGTAGGATCTTGAACACTAGCCTTTCCTTGGTATTTTAAATACTGAGTGAAAGGAAGAAAATATGTTAAGCAGAAGCAAATGCTGGAGGTCTAATAAGTATTGCTATTATTTATCAACTTAAGCACATTATAGCGAGTATCAGTTGAATTAGGGTTTCTTTTTCATCCAATATTCATTAAGTTCTGTCACACCATATAGTTTATAAAATCACCTACTGTTACCAGGCTCTGAAAATGTAAGCACCACAGGGAGAATTGAAGATGGTAAATGTATTTCTTTTCTGCTGTCATTTTTTTTAGTCATCTTGAGTTTATTTTATGAAAATTAAACTCCTACAGAGGACTCAGAATTTTTTTTTTTTAAAGAAGGAAATTGTGCAGTAGTTTTCAAAGAATTGTAAATTCTCATTGTAACTTTTTCCTTTTTTAGGATATTGTACTTAGGAAAAAGTGTAAATTACATAGTGGTATGCATGCATGTTGTGTATGAACAGATCCATGGAGCAGGCAGAGCACATATTAACTTTAAGGTCTGACTGACCTTCTTACTGTGCTTCTTTCGTGTGTTTTTTTCTGTCAAAATATGATATACATGCACATGTATGCTATGTAAAGCACCCCTGAACACTTGTAGAGAATCGCACTGCAGGTGCTACTACGTGGGCGAGGCATTTATCTGGTACTGAATAGGTAAATTCTTTTGGATTTGAATGTGAGAACATATGCGCTGACGTTATAAGCAGACATGCTGGGAGGAAGGAAGGATGGTTTAGCACTTGGGAGAAGAGGAGCTGCGAAATATGCTGCATGTTTTTTTTTCTCTAATCGCAATGTGTCTGAACTAACTTCTCATCAGTAGCCAGTGTTAAATGTACCTGATGAGTAGTGGGGGGCCTAGTTAAGCATAGATAAAGCACGTTTGGATAAGATGTGATCAAAATGCTACAGGAGTGCCATTGCCTTTACATATGAATAAATATGATATGCAAATAAACATAAATATGTAAGAAATAATATATAAGTTCATAAGTATGTAAATGCAAATATATGAATAAGTAATTATTTTAAAAAGTAAGAACGTAACGTCATAAAAACGGGGTCAAACAGTGGAAAAAAAGTGAAAAAAGTGAGCACACCTGCTAGGGTATCTTTTTATGTCATTTGGATAATAAAGTCATCATCATGCCCTCATGTGGATTCTGTAGACAAGAGGTTCTACATGTGGTCCCTTGATAATTGCCTAAATTAAAATATTAAAGGCCTAACAGCCGTTGCGTTGACCTTTTTCTGCCTTGCTGCAGACAGATGAGCTGCTGTTTATTACAAAGGTTCCTTCCCACAGGTGAAGATTTCAGTGAGATTCCAGGACCCTCTTTCCCACCCCCTTTACAGTGCAGTATATCAGAGCCCTGCTGCTTCAACAGCTTTGATTAGAGCCCTCCATCCTTATGATCCCCAGAATGCGTTTATCACCGTTGAGTTATTTTGATTAGTTTTTCAAAAATATTTCAGATTCCAGTGCTCAGAAGCAGCAAAATTAATAAATATTTATTCCCTGAAATTGCTCATTTGAAAAGTTTTATATGGCTAACCTCCTTGCTACAGTGATGAAATCAAACTGAGAGATGAAAACAAGAATCAGCAATATACTAACTAACTTGTTGGCTGGTTAACAGCAATCAGCCTCTTCAAAAGAAATTTTTGAACTTATGTTATTTTTTTCCATGAATATTGCAGAATCAGAGCTTTAATTGGGGCTGTGTCCTTACAAAGCAAAGCCATGGAAAAAAGCTGTGTAAACATTAAAGCCTCAGGGGAACAGCAGCAACAGAAAAGAAATGTTTTACAGTTGAGAGGGTGAGGCAGAGAAGGAAAGTGTTACAGACATGAAAACCACAGGATCACTATTCCTATGGAGCTGATAAGCAGAGCTCCCAAGTTCCCGCTGAATGCTCCCTACTTGTGTTCCTGCTGGAGCCCTCCGAAGGGCTGTAGCAGAGCATGGGGGACGTGATTGCATGTAGATGCAGAAAGGGTGTGATTATAAGGGCATCCTTCGTGCCAGGTGCCAGTCAGAAGAATAATTACAACCGTATTTTATTACAGGGATTAAAATGGAATTGGATACATCAAGAGTTGGAGTTCAGAGTGTGTAATGCAACCGAAATTGTTAGATCAAATTTAACGTGTTTACTGTGTGTTCTAGGAGAACAAAGGAGAATTTTGTCTATCAGCTGTAGCTGATAGTGAAAATCTCCTTCTTTTAAAGGAGACAATATCTTGCCAGTATTTTTCCTGGTAGAAGAAAAAGCTTCCTTCCCCCCTCCTAGCTGTTCAAATAATTATTCTAGTTCTTCAAGGGGGGAAAAATGTACCCAATAATCTTTATGGTGTTATGGTTTATTCTGCCGGGTAGATTTAATCTCATGTTGAAATATTTTTTTCCCCCCAATATATAATTATTTTTACTTCTGTTTTTTGAAGGTACGTGTTGACAGTGGCATACAACAAGGAAGTGATATTAGCATTTATTATGATCCTATGATCTCAAAAGTGAGTTGATGATTATTTTTCAATATTCTAAAGGTATGAAACACTAATTTTATACACAGATCTTTTAAATGGGGAAGAGTACATTATCGGACTGGTAAATCAGTATTTTAAAGGTGCTAGGCATAACATGCCTCAAGGGAATATGAAAAAAGCAAAGGAAGATGTGGAGTAGAGGAAATTTATTGTCTCTTCTAAACAAAAACTTCTTCATCTTTTGACACCGTAATTATTTGTCTTGCAGTTTATGATTGTTAAAAGGATTCTGATTTAAACAGAAGCCATTACTTTCGGACTTAAGTGCTGTCAGTCTATCTTTCTTTTTAATGTAACCTAGCCAGAACCAAAATTGCAATAGTTCTGGCTTCCAAAAAGAAGCAGTGAAAAAACAGTTAATAGTGTCTCTTAACATTAGTTGTTATTCATCAGTAATATACTGGTAAGATTAAAATACGACATTATAGTCAGAGTTCAGTTGTCAAAAAAATTCACATGAAAATCTTAGAAGTTGGTTGGGCATTAGAAGTCAGAAGAGTCAACTAAGTATTGAACCTCTGCTCTAACTTTCTGTGCGCCTGAAGAAGAAGGGAGCGCTCGTTTAGGTGCTGTAAATTTTATGAAGGAAAAGTGAATGGCCTTCTTTTGTTGAATGGGTTAACAGAAGTTAGTATTCTTTTGATGTTTTAGAGAGCCTCAGAAGCACAGACACAGTAAAGTGCAAGAAATGTTTTTGTGACTGCGGAAGTTCTACAAACCATCTTCATTTTAAATGCTGTTCAGAATCTAGAGAAAAATATTCTCTAATTTCTAGGTAACTTAAATACTACTTTTCTTTCCTCCCAGCTGATTACCTGTGGCTCTAATAGAGCTGAAGCACTAAGAAGAATGGAAGAGGCTTTAGACAATTACGTAATTCGAGGTAACTACAGAAATTTGGGGTCCTAGTGTGATAGGCTGTCATCTATTTCAAGAAAACAGCTTGAAAATGTAGTAATTAGCAAATTGAGTAAAGTTCCTGCTTCTTAAGTGCAAATTAAAACAGGAAAAACATGTGTTAATTAAGCTGAGAAGATACATCAGATCTAAAGAGACTTAATTTTTTTTCCTCCATTGTTTTTGCTGGAATATTATGAGATAAATATTTAATTTGTTTCCTTAAACTCATAATAGTTTTCACAAAACAGTAGCATATAATTCATTTATTATGTTGTGGAGGGAAAAAAAAAAGTCCACTACACTGTAAGAAATTTAATTTAATTGCTCTTTGACAGCAGTTTAATGCATTGATTACAGTCAAATAATATGTCAGTGCAGTATTTGATGGTGTGTGTATATATATATATATGTATTTCTTATTTTCAAGGTAATTATTTAGGTTTGGGCACATACAGATGTAGGCTGATGATGACAGTGTCTTTCAGCTCTTTCTGACTGACTGTCTAGGGGAGGTAGCTGTTCTTCCAGCCTTTCCAAGCAGCAGAGGTGAATCAGCCGTGCCCACTTTAGCTCCTTTTAAGTTCTGGAGAGGGAAGTCATGGTTTGTGTAGAAGAAATCTTCAGATCTTCCTCTGGGTCTTACGGAAAATAGGAAGGAGAACTCATAGGAGAGGCAAAACATTGGGTTTCTTACCCTTTCTTTTCCTGGAGTGACTAGAGAAGGGAACTGTAATGTGGCAAAAATCTTCCTTTTACCCCTGAACTGTGTGGGTGTTTGGGGGAGTTATTTTTTTCATTCCTAGTCCGTATGCTTACAGAACCAGGATAGGTAGGAAGGCAACTGTTGGAGGATTTGCTGTCTTTGTTCCTTGTTTGGTTGCTGGACAGGTGGTTCCATGGTTTCAGATAGGAGAAAGACGTGGAAGACTTCACATTCACTCCCTGAATGTCTGGGGAAAAGAGCAGGAGAGACCTCATATAGTAGACAATCATATGCGTGTTTCTATAAAACTTGGTTTGGCTTTAATGCTGCTTAATACTGAGGATTCCAGGTCAGACTTGAAAGTTTTGTCTGCCTAGGGGAAAATGAGCATCCCTCTGCCTCAGTGTAGCCAGATAGGTGGTAGGATTAGCCACTGTAAATGAACTGCATGCTCTGAAGTGGATTTGTCCTGGTGCAATGTGAGCCATTAGACTGTTGCAGTAAGACATACTGATGTAAACCCCTGCGGTATGTCAGCTGAGTAAACGCACACGAGAGAGTTGATACTGCTCTAGCTGGGCTGTTGCGAGGTGGGATTCGTTGCGGGGGTTTGTTGTTGTTGGTTTTAATGGCGATGGGCTCTGGATTAGAACTCGGGATTATATTTAATGAGAATACTGGAATTGTGTGGAGCATTGCCATTTATTGTGTGCTATAATATGGGATGGAACCTGATTGTTCTTAAGCGTTTTGCCCAGATGTCCTTGTACCTAGTAACAGTTCCAAGATTTATAAATACCTACAGAAGATATGATGCCTTACATATGAAAATTACTAATTTTTATTCCTGACTTTTTAACAGTCTTTTATTAGCATGCATATATGTGTTTAAGTGTTCATACCTGATATGAAATATACCTGAAATACCATAGTATTTCTACCTGTGAAAAAGCTCATCTGTTAAAAAGATTTATGATAATAAATGAACTACTGGGGAGAATGCCTTTTTTTTTTTAAGTATTGCAAAGAATCATAGAAGGGTTTGGGTTG
>NW_010231384.1:0-41938 GCF_000690775.1 Eurypyga helias | reverse complement strand
TGCCCAGGGCGCTTTCCCCCTCCCAGCGCGAGCCCGGGCAGAGTGGGGAAGGTGCACGCGTGTTTCCCAGCCGCCTGGGCCGCGCTGGGCAAGCCGACCGCAGAGAACTCTGCTGCCGGGAGGGAAGGCCCAGGTGTCAAGGGGACACCCGGGGCCGATTCCCGCCTCCCGGATAGCCGCTGGCAGACTGCCGTGCCTTCCTTTCCCTTCAAACGGCGAAAGAAACCGAGGGTTTCCTAAAAACGGGGGTGTCGTTGGCAGCGCTGGGGTCAGCCCCCGTGCCCTGCGGAGCTGCTGCCCCTCAGCCTGTTCCTGTGACAAGGACAGGGACCCGTTTCCATCCTGTTTGCCAGCGTTCTGCAGGCAGCTGGCCTGGTTAACAGATGGACTTGTTATTTTTGTTTGTTTGTTTGTTTTTTTTTCATGGGAATGTTTGTGGCAGGGGATTTTGTACCATCCCCTCAAGCGGGATTTTATATAGAGCTAAGGCTGGGCAGAAAGGTGGGGGCTGGGCACGGCAAGGCCGCAGCTGTAGGAGCGAACTGCCTCTTAGCCGAGGGGTTTTGGCACGTGTGGTCATTTACAGCCGTTAACATAGTGCTGGAGCAACGGCCTCGTGGTGATGTCCAACACCAGGCAAACCGGTGGACGCCCTGCCTTCCCCCCTCTAAGCCACGGGGGGAAGACGTGGTCGCGCGTGTGGGACCCTCTGCAGTGGGACGGCGCTGCGTCTTGGAGCTGTTGGCTAGGTGATGCTTGGCTGGCTCTGCCGTGCCCACCTCGGAGGTAACTACAACGAACGCTTGGAGAAAACAGGCAGGAACATGCTTTTCCAGGTACCCCCATGGGCTTCTGCTGCCTTCAGCAGTTGACTGACACGTCTTCTAGGCCAGATTTCCATATAATGCAAAGGAGGAGGGACTGTGGAATTGCAAAGCTGGAAGTGCTGACTCTGGCACAGCGGAGGAGCAGGCTCATTGACTGCCACAGCTCTCAAGAATTACTTTGCTTTCAGGTATTTTGAGTATCTTGCATTTTGAGCGATCTGAAGGGGACAGGCCTTGACTCTGCTTGGCTGCACATGTGCTTTAGCTAGTCAGATTGGCCTTGAAGTAAACCCGTTTCCTGAGCAGGACTACCAGGTGTTTAGTCCCCGGTTTATGCCGTTCTTCTGGGCTGTGTAAAGTTTTCAGCCTTGTTGCTGGCTGGCTTGTGCTTATCAGCGAGAAGACTCGTTCAGAAGGCACTCCTTGTTTTGGGTGGGCTCTAACGGAAACTTGAGGCCAGGTGGCTTCTTATTCAAGTGATTAAGTTGTGGGCGTGGGTGAGGCTTGTGATTGCACATATGCAGTATGACTCCACGTGGAGAGAGGTGTTTGCCGTGCAGAAGGAATTGGCTTAGACAAAAGAGAGAGCCTGTAACTCTAATCTAACTAGTTATTAGTGTAACCTCTGAGTTGTGTTTTTGTTGAAACTTGTTTGTCCTTTTTTTTTTTTTTTCTCCTTCCTTCTCCTTTTTTTTTTTTTTTTTTTTTTTTACTGTGTAGTCTACTGCCAGATTTCAGGTAGGATTCATCCCCGTATGTCGTTGTGCCTGAGCTCTGCATCTCTGCTGTGGGTTGATGTGTGCCCGTCTAGACGGCGTGGAGCACAGTTGACTCTGCTGTGCAAGAGTGAGGGCAGAAAGGTGTGGTGGTTGTCCATTAGTCTCAGATGGGAAAGAAGACAGGGAGGAATATAGTTTGGGTGAAGAAGGGCAGGGATCTTCTTGCAATTGCTGCCTCTACTACCTTTTGTTTACCCTTGATCTATCAAGATCCTCAGCCTTGATCCACCACGACAGGTTAATGAGGCTTCAGTGGCTTTCAGAAATATCACTTCGGTTGTATCTCAGAGAGTAGAAAACAACGTGGTGACTTGTATTCTCCTCTCCTGACCTGTGTCTGTGATGCCAAATGCTCAACCCGCTGCAGTGTGGGGCAGGAAGAAGAGAAGGGCTGCTTGACTTTGGCTGCGTATGTGCCCAGTGGGTGTTGGCTTGATCCTGGTGAGGTTTATCGGCTGAGCCACAGTGTGCCATAGGGCAGACAGGGATGTGACACACACCCCCTTTGCCTTGCCTGAAGGATGAACTAAGAACTCCTGCTGACTTAACCAGGTATGAGGAAAAATAGTGGCATTGACCAGCAAAACCGGGAGGCCGGGTGGTGTGGAGAACTGGGTCAGCAGTTCTGGGCAGAACTGGTTGGGGTCAGCCCCAGTCAGTACTGACCCAGTTAGTAAACCCAGGTTGGACATTCTCTGATATCCACTTCAGTGTCTTTGGCAGTATCCTAAGGTTTCCAGTACCTGAAGGGGCTACAAGGAAGCTGGGAGGGGACTTTTTACAAGGGCCTGTAGTGACAGGACAAGGGGTAATGGGCTTAAATTGAAAGTGGGGAGGTTTAGATTAGACATCAGGAAGAAGTTCTTCCCAGAGAGGGTGGTGAGGCACTGGCACAGGTTGCCCAGAGAAGCTGTGGATGGCCCATCCCTGGAAGTGTTCAAGGCCCGGCTGGATGAGGCTTTGAGCAACCTGGTTTAGTGGAAGGTGTCCCTGCCCATGGCAGGGGGGTTGGAACTAGATGGTCTTTAAGGTCCCTTCCAACCCAAACCATTCTATGATTCTTCTGTTACCTGCTAGATCTTCATCCTTCGTTATTCTAGGGCCAAAATCCTTGCAAATCTGTCATGTCCAGAATAATGTTGGAGGTGGCATTCATCTGGCCAGATGTAGCCCTCTACGCCCAAGGTAGTCAGCCCCGGTTCCGGTCAGCCAAGGGGAGGGGGGGGGTGACGTTCCTGGGGTGTGATTCATCTCAGCCCAATATGCTAAAGCAGATGAGTTGTGACCTGAAAGCTGCTTTCCAGTGTCTAAAAAAGGAAGCATTGGGAGATTAGCTCGGATATAAAAGTCTGCACTACGAATGTCCTAAGTGTTTATCTCCATGAACTTGTGAGTTTCTCGGATTCCTCAGTAACTTTGGGAAGAGTCGTGGCTGTTTGCACTATGGGTGGGTTTGTTCTTATTTGGCTACTTAAACGTACAAAAAAAAAAAAAAGACAGGAAAAGGCATAGCTAAACCTGTTTGTCGGACAAGACATGGGGCTTATCACCTGCCTTATGACTGGTTGCAGCATCCCTGACAACTGCCTGTGGTACGTGTGCAGTTTGGGGGTGTCAGGAATCGGGAGCGGGGGCTCCCACCTTCCTGCTGCCGTTTGTAGAAACCTTGGGACCCTGCTCGCCCTGGCCAGAGCTGCCATCCCTCAAGGGTGGGTCAGCAGCTGGTGCCCTTGCCAGGGTTCCTGACTCTTCTGGAGACCACCAGGGTGGTGGGTTGTAAATTTCCTGTATGGGATATGGCACAGAAGTGCCTTATTTCAGAGGTTCCAAACCAAAATACTGTGAGATTTTTGGTTCCAGGTACATTTTTGAGCTTCTGGGGTTTTTTTTACTCAAGTGTAAAACAATTCAGAAAGTGTTATTTCACAGAGGTGCAGTTCTTGTGTGTTCAGGAGTTGCAGTAACTGCTATACGAAAAAATGTGCTACTAGGTGCTTTGCTGAGCAGTGTCCCTCATTAAGTACTCCTGTTAATCTTACCTGTTCTACAGTGCCTACCAAGCCTTAACCCCTTTTCTGAGACATCCAAGAGATTGCTCTATTTATTACAATACTAAATTTATTACTACTTACTTCATGGTAGTATTCAGTGTCATACTTTCTTACACCTTTTTTCCCTGCCTTTTCCTGAGATGGGAAATAACCCTTGGGTTCCCTTCCACCAGGCGTCCAGGCAAATATCCTAGCTGACTTTCCAGAGCTGTACAGATTTCGCAATTCACTCTTGCCTCATTATTTTCCATATTCTTGTAATTTGTTTCTACCTTTCCTCGTAGCTCTTACTTGCCTATTTGATTTTCAAATTGCAAGGATGAGAATTTTACTTAGTGTCCTGTTTTTGAGGACTTGCAGTTAATTGCTGTCCTTATTTCCTGAGCGAGCTATGGTTTTCTTGAAATGTAGTGGCTATTTGACCGTCATCCGCTTCCAAAAGTAGTATAAGCCGCTCAGGAGTTCTAAAAAAAAAAAAAAAGAAAACCAAAACCAAAAAGGAACAAGGAGCTTTTTATTTAACTAGGGTTTGTCCCTGGTACTGATTCAGGCAGGCTAGTAAAATCCCTCGTACCAGAGCATTTATTTGTTCCTGGAACCCGTTGTGCCAAATGAGAAGGTGCTCTTAAAATAAATAGCCGCGTGTGCTGTGACCCATATTATTCCTGGCTGCGTGTGAGCCTGGCTGTCATACGTTGCCAGCTATTTTGATGTAGGTGAGAAGAGCTGATTTGTAGGGTAGATGCATATCACCCCTGGCTGCAGTGTGCCTGCTGAGGATCTTGCTGCCCGCAGCATCTTGCTGGCATCCCAGCGGCGGAGGCAATTGCTGCTTCAGTTTTCTGGCTGATGTGCTTGGGAGAGCTCTCCTCTGACTCGTTCCAGCTCAGATGAGGCAGGGTAGCACAGTGGTAGGTCTTTGCTAACTCGACTTAGTCGCTAAGTTATGTCTTTGAAGTTTCAGCTAGCAAAGTAAATAGTACGGTGTGTCCTAGAAAATATTTGGTAACTGCGGTGTTTGAGTGAATTCATCCAGGATGCTGCACGGAGCAGAGAGGGTGATGACGTTTAGGCATTGGAAGGGAGTGGTGCTACGAAGCGTTTGAGGACAGTTACCTCTGCGGCCGGTGCACTTGGAGCTGTAGGAACTCCAGCGTCCACACTGGTACAGTGCTGCTCTGCGTGGTTGCCGTGGGCCATGTCGGTTCAGGGGTTTGAGTAAACCAAAGGTGAGTTTGCTTTGGCTGTGAGGTGTTTGTGAGGTGTGGTTTAGGGCCACTTGCTGTTGCTGTGAAAGAAATACCATGTAAAAGCGCCTTTTAATTTTACAGGTAAAGCAAGCTGAGATCAGGGCTTGTGAGAACTTGCTTCCAAAGGATCTGCTTCCCCAAACTGCTTCTACAGTGGGGTTGGGAAGTGGTGTAAGTCTGCATAGCGGGGGAACAGAAGGCCCTCTTGTGAAATCTGCAGTCAGTTAGCAAACTGATTCTGCAGAATAAGAAAGGAGGAAAAAGGAAAAAAAGTGCAAACTACAAACAAAATCAGACTGCTGGTAATGCTAGTAGTAGTTTTATTAGGGAATGAGATGTGGGGGATTTATTTGGATGTATGTGTGGCAGCGGTAAACTTGCTGCATAAGAAATTACTGTGATTTGATAAAGGAACTGTTAAGCTGGAAAAGAGCTTGCCTTCATCAAGTGAAAGATTCTTAAAATAAACTAGTTGGAAAGACTGTGTTGTTGAGTTTGTAGAACTAGGTTGTTTTGTTGCAGTGACTTTCTTAAAAAGCAGTTTCAGCTAACAAAGTAAATAATGTGATGTATCTTTAGAAAATACTCCAGGGGGGATTAGTTGGTTCGGGTAACCAGAATATATAGTCTTTCATCCTTAGGTTGCTGATTAAACTCCACACGGGGCTGCACGCTCTGACAGCTGTTTGATGGCACATGTGAGACAATTCCCAAGCAGAGGATGCTGCTGCATGCTGCACTATTTAATTTTTTTCCTTCCAAAAGGCTCATAAAACATGTGTTGCGAAGATTTTTATTCTTTGTCTCACTTTGCAGTGACAGTCTGTGCATTGGGCTGGTTTGTGTGCTTGTAGCTTCCAAAAGCTCAGAGCAGGCCATTAAGAAAAATACAGCAAAATCAACTCCTCTTTTTTGCTTTACCTAGAGCAGCAGGAGAAGGGGGTTTTTGCAAGATATTTGCAATAAAAATCACATAGCTATTAAGAGATATTGCCAATGAATGTAAGTTACCACCATAGTTAGAATGTATGGTTACCACTGTAGGAGAAAATAAAGTTATTTTTTAGGAAAACTCTTAGGGAAAATTCAAGTTAGTTTTCATCAGGACCTGACTAATTTATCCTGCACTGTTTTAGCAGCACTGAATGAAGGCACGTAGATGCTTTCTATAAAGGAAGCGATCAAAACAAGTATTTAGAAGTCTGCCTTCCAGTCGATACCTGAAAGGTAAGGTTTGAAGTGCCCAAGTGCCGTGCCGTTGGATAGCCACCCACGCTGACCACAGGTGGTTTAGGCAGGACCTTTCTGGCTGCTCAGTTGGCTGGAAAAAGGGAGCAAAATGTTCTGGCACCCTCAGCAAGAATGAAGTGCAACACCCAGAAGTCAGCAGCTGAATGATGGATTAGGGTGGAGCATGCCACGTCTTTGGGGGAGAAAAGTAATAGGTGTTTGTTGGGATTTTGGGAATGAGAACTTCTGTGAGGTTAGAGTGGGAATGTGGCCTCTAGCATCTTTTGAGTTCAGGAAAGGTACCAACGCAAGCAATAGAGTGAAAAGCGTAGCAGTTAAGGGACTGGAGAAGAGCAGAAGCAAAATATTTATGCTTTGCTCTGAAGGCTTTGGCATCAGTTCTTGGCCAGTCTGAAATCCAAAGCTTTGTCCAGAGAACTCTTATTTTTGAGTAATACAAGTTTAAGGAGAAGTTATTTTCTTGTGAGGGAAGTGGACTTCTGAGTTGCTAAACCCCCAAAGGCTATTCAGAGACTTCCACATCTTTCTATTAACTCTCCCCAGAAAGACAGATCAAAATTCGTACCCTAAGCTCAAATGCCTGCTTTGGTGTTGGCTAAAGCTAGTCAAGAGGAATCGTACCCCTCATAACCTGTTTGGCACGTGAAGAAATACAAGGATGTCCCCCAAGGAAACTTCTGTAAGTGATGAAACCACGCTGTTGTGCTTTGGCAGCCCCAGATAAACCATCACAGATGTTCAGAGTGCTTTTGAACCTGCTTTTTCCTTCGAAGGAAATACCTGGGGAGCAGAACAGCATGGTGCAGGGGACCATCACAAACACAACAGAAGCTCGTAGCTTTTCATGCTGCTTTTCAGACCCTTGGGGGGAAAACGTTAATTATTGTTTGTTTCAGTTATTTTGCTTTAAAGCCACCACAGAATATTTACAGCCAATAGTTTGTTTCCTTCCTGCTGCTGTTTAAAGAGCCTAGCAGCAGCAGAACTTACTGTACTTCAAAGTTTCTTCTAGATAAGTGACATGGGGAGAGATGGCACTGTACGTGCTCGGAGAAGTATGCTGAAATGTATAATGCAACACCTTTCGGAGACTGTCATATTCAGGCGCCTCTGTGTAGCCCCCCCCAACCCCATAAATACAATTAAGAGTGATTTCCTTTGATGCCAGAAAGATGATGTGGAAAAATATAATAAGATATTTAAAAGGTATGAGTAGACTGGATGATGTTAGTAATTCTTCTTCCAATAAAAAGTGCATGCTTTTACCAAACACAATACTTCTGCTGATGGAGACACCATTATTTTTAAGGAGAGCTGTATAGCGTCCCTTGACAGGATTATGTTTTGGGTGGCATCACTTATCTTTGTCACTGGGTTCCAGGTGCAGGTTTTGGGGCAGACCAGGCTTCTGCATGTGGGGCAGAGAGGTGCAGGTGGCAATAACAATAAAGTCTGAAAACTGAGCAAGATTTTAGCCCACAAATTGGACATCTACTAGATTGATGGGGCTGAATACAAAGTATATGCTAAATCTTTTTTACATTTAATGGGAGTTAATCTCTTCTGTATGTTGACTTGTTCTTCAGAGGGAGCCAGAACAGGAGGCATGTAGGTTCTAAGAGCTGGCTTTCTGCAGCACAGACAGCAGAATAAACAGTAGGGCTGGCTGCAAGGTCATGCCTCCCCTTGTGCAAAGTGGGGCTGAGCCCACCCTGTGTTTTACAGCAGCCTCTTGGCTGGGCTCAGGCTAAACCTGCCAACTTCCTTCATTTCTTACCTGCTGGCATCTCTGCGTTGTCCCTCTTCTCGCTGCTCCTCCAGCAATCGCATCCCTTCGTGATAGCTATGAGCTTCCTGCCCAGATCCCTCTTTGGGCTGCCCAGTGCGGAGCCCCTGTGTTGAGGGGGTGCAGGGTCCCTCTGCATGGCATTGTCATTGGTGGTACCTGAAACGTGTGGCTTGTGTTCTGGCTCCTGGTTTGGCTGGTGGATGTCACGGGGTTTGGGTTTTTTGGTTTTTTTTTCCCCACGAAAAAGCAAAAAAAACGAAAATTTCATCTAGTCCAGTACCTGAAGAGGCCTACAAGGAAGCTGGGGGGGACTTTTTACAAGGGCCTATAGTGACAGGACAAGGGGTAACAGGTTTAAATTGAAAGTGGGGAGGTTTAGATTAGATATCAGGAAGAAGTTTTTCCCGGAGAGGGTGGTGAGGCACTGGCACAGGTTGCCCAGAGAAGCTGTGGATGCCCCATCCCTGGAAGTGTTCAAGGCCAGGCTGGATGAGGCTTTGAGCAACCTGGTCGAGTGGAAGGTGTCCCTGCCCATGGCAGGGGGGGTGGAACTAGATGGTCTTTAAGGTCCCTTTCAACCCAAACCATTCTGTGATTCTGTGATTCTTCATTCAGTCGCAGGCCAGGAGCAGGAAGCCTTTTGCCATACTTTGAGAAAGAGTATGAGATAAGCATGAAATGGGCTGTGCATGGACATCACTTTTCCCCTGCCCCTCCCCATCAGCAGCCTTGAACTTTTGGGTTTGATGGAGACAACCCTCCCCTTAGACAACAGCTCTCTTATCAGGGAGCAGGGGAGAGCTGAACAGCGAGCTTGTGGCTGAAAAAAGAGCATTTATCCAAAGCAAACAAAGTCCATACCTACCTCCTTGTGAAATGTAATTCCCCATCAGTGTTGTACCTCCTTTCCAGTAAGATTTATTGAAGTAGAATATATCAGAACTGGGCTCTGATATCTCTGTGTGAAAACAGGATGGGTTGGTTACCCTGTAGTCAGACCGGTCAGGCATAACCCTTATATCACCTACCATGCTCTGTATTTATTTTAGGCTTAAATGCCTAAAATGGATGCAGTTTTCAGAGGTATTTTGTTGTAAATCCATCGGCGTTTCGGAGCCGCAGAGTCTGTACAGTGGTGGCTTGTGGGATTATTTGCAAAGCCATTTCTGAGACTGAATTCTTTTCCCCACGCTCAGACCAGTAATCCCATTTCAGATCCCTTTTTTTATTAATTAGGTGCTTGCGTATCTTTGAATAGGGGATTTTACTAGCTCTGCCGGTGTTTGGGACTGAAGAACTGCAGAGCCAGGCAGGATCTGGTCAAGCCCTGAAAAGAAAGCAGGTGCCCTGTGCAGCGTGAAGCTTTAACAGCAAGCGCGTGGGCCAGGCTGCCATGGAAACTGCTTGCAGCATTTGCAGAACGCACCAGACTCTGCATCGCTGCGATTCCTAAATACTAGTCTGGTTTTAGCCGCTCTCTCCGTGCGCGATGGCCGGAAAGAGGGAAGCTGCCTGGGAAGGGGAGGAAGTTGGGAGGATGATGCAATGCGAGCAGCTTGTTGCCAGCCTGGAGGCAGCACAGGTAGCGGCACTGGCTGGGCTGGGAGAGCCGGGGTGGACAGCCGTGGTCGGGAGGGTTTGCTCTCAGGTGAGAAGTGTGTACCCGCCGCCTTGCCATGGTGGGAGATGGCTGAAGGAGTGGGGCTTCCTTGCAGGCTGGGAGGTGAGTGTGGTGTCCATCTCCGGGCATGCTGGCTGTATTCCCAGAGCAGGGTTACCCCCTGCCTCAAATGCCAGGGTGACAGGTGGCTTTTATCACCTCCCGTCTTTCTCCTTCACGCAGCCCCATGCTTTACCTCCTCTGCTCCACCTCTTTGCACTGTTCTTGGCTCCTGTTTTGCTGTGGGTGTCTGTCTAGACTACACTGATGTGGACACATCCTGTGGTCCTGGCATCCAGGCTCTGCAGCTGCCCAGCCCAATTCCCATCTCGAAAGACCAATTCCCGGCGAGTCATGTGTCATGGACTGGTGGGGGCAAGGGAGGAGTGTCATTAACCATCAGTGTCTGTCAGAGTACTGTGTCTCCAGGGAAGGTCTTACTCTCTGGTGGGAATTCCTTGGCTGCTAGGCAGATGTCAAGAGCCACCCCTGAACCTGCAGACATGCAGCATCCTTTCGGATGCAGGAGGGTTTGTGGGCGCACACACCAGCTGTGGGGGTGTGAAGTGCTCGTTTGTGCCCACAGTGATGAACACGTGCGGCTCGGTAGGAGCTGATCCCTCCTCAGCCCTTGAATTATGGCTGGAATGCGGGAATACTGGGTCATAACCCAAATATTTTTTCTCCTTTCATGCTAGGCTTCTCTTTGGTGTAGCGTAAATCACATTTGCAGAAAGCTTTAGTATTAGGTCTGTGGTCATGCAGGTGCTCTCAGGGTTGTAATATACATTTTGAATGCAGCTGACTTTCTGAATGAGAAATTAACTGGTTTCTTTAGAAAAGGGAAGTTTTTCCTCATTCTTCTGTGGTGTCAACTCACTATCTAACAGCCCCATCAGGGTGCAAGGCTGGCAGGTCTTATTCAGGAGTCGTGTGGGGCAAGCCCTTGAATCCGACCTTCAGATCAGCAGAACTCCTGGGTTAATGAAAACGTATTCTTGTTACTTTCTAATGTCTTTATTTTGATTGCCTAAGCCCAAAGGAATGATGTAGTGTAATTTGGTGTTTCCTAGTATCATGGAATGTTTTGGGTTGGAAGGGAGCCTTGAAGATCATCTAGTCCAGCCTCCCTGCCATGGGCAGGAGCATCTTTCACTAGACCAGGTTCCTCAAAGCCCTGTCCAGCCTGATCTTGAAAGTGAATTAGTGATGTGATACAGTGATGTGAAAGTCTAGACCAGGTTCCTCAAAGCCCTGTACAGCCTGATCTTGAAAGTGAATTTGCAGATACAGTTACCTGGGGATAACAAAACCTTTCTCCTGAAGTCATCTTGATGTAAGGCACAGGGAACCCTGTGACTCTGCCATGTACAATTTCTGCTCCCTTTTCTCCCTGACTGAGTGCATGTCCACTGTGGGCTGAGCTCTCTCTTGCAGTTCATCCAAAGTTTGTTTCAGAGCATAGGCTCTAAAAAACCCTCTTCAAACACTTCCACCTCTTTCACAGAAACACTGTTACTGCTTTCCCAGTAAAGTATTTGTTTGCTTTGAGTCAATAGTCATTACGGTAACAGAGGAGGGTTTTAATTGAGACACCACCATGGTGATAAGCTGTGCACCAGTGCTGGGAGTGGGCCTGTTTGAGAAACATCTGACCTGCAGACACGCTGGTCCACAGGGGTGGCCAGACTGTGGTCTGTGGTCCGGCTAGTCACGCAAGCTCGATGCCTATGGGCCGCTGTGCAGGGTTGACCGGGGTCTGCTGCTGCCATGTGGCCCTGCTCCCCGCTGCTCAGGGATTTGATGTGTCCATACCTGAAAATACCCACTCTGCTGTGCCCTTCATCCTGGTGAGATGACAGAGTTAGGGAAGTCTTCTCCATCCTTCCGTTTGTCTCTCTCGTGTCCCACGTCTGTCTGTTTGTTGTTCTGCTCTGAATTTTTTATTGTTTGTTTCCCCACTGCTGTTTTAATAACGACCCAATTTCTGTCTCTGTCTGACTTGCTTCTTTATCTCCTAAGCAACATTTCCCACCTTCTTCCAAGGACCACGACTGGAGCATGCTGAATGGCTTGGGTGGGAGTTTTGGCTAAGCAAAGCTTTGTCTTCATTTTATCTGGGTTTAAGAGGACCGAAGTTCCCATGTTTAATACAGTTTCCCAAAGCATCTTTTTTTTTTTTTTTTTTCCTGCTCAATACCAAGGTTGAGTCCCTGGCAGATTAAGGGCAATGTGTCACTTTGAGTAGGTCCCTGGCAATCTGTCTCTGGCCTTCATTTGGGAAATATAATTATCAGTGGAGATCCCCTTGGGTTTTGTGACAAATTGAAGGAGTCAAATCAAGAAATTTTCTGGCAAAGTGTAATTTGAAGCCATGCTGAGGAACTGTTTGAGGAGACTGTACGAGAGCTGGTGGGAGACTTTTCAATTAGACACTTTTTCATCAGAAAATAGTGATTTATGTAATGAGAGAGGGATGATGCCCTTCATCAGCCAGGCAGGAAGACATCTCCTTAACTTTTGGATCCCTGATGAGCTGTGGATGGCACGGTGCTCTCCTCCTCCTCCTCCTCCAAAGAGCTGGGTGCTGTTCGGAGCTGCCTGTGGCTGAAGCCTGAGGTACGGGCTAAAAGGGTTGAGAGCACCGATGGCATCTTTTGCTGGATGGTACTTCTCAGGTGGGAATCCACTCTGGAAAGTGTCCCATCCCTCTCCTCTGCCTCGGCTGCTGGCTGCGGTGGCTTGCCACCGGGTCGGTTGTAGGCACAGCCCTGGGTTAGCTGTGCCTACAGTGTTACTGTCTGCAGCACGACTTCCCAGGTGGTTCTGCTGGGGTGATACACTTACCCTGAGGAGAGGAACATCTCCTTTGATGGTTTGACCCTGCCGAAACAAACATACTGCTTGGCTCCACCTGACCCCTCCCTGCTTTGAGGCAGGATGCACTGTATCCAGTTGATGTCTAACTGGTATTTCTCTAACCTGTTCTTGCAACACCTGGATGGTGGAGACTCTCATCTTGTATCCTGTCCCAGCCTTTCATTGTGCCGCATTTGGAAAGCAGTCACAATGTCAAATTCCCCACTGCAAATTAAGCCTAATACGTTGTGTCTGCAGTAGCTAAGCAGGGGAATTAATGTCTCTCCAACCTTTTACCTGTCAAACGGCTTACTGTGCCACAGTTGGTGTTAAACACAGCTGAAGCTTTGTGGAGAAGAATGGGCATCACTGAACTTCCGTTTAGATTTTGAAGCTTGAATTCTGGCAGGTTGAAGCATTCCCCTTGGCACTTTCAGAGCAGGAACCTCCCTCCTTTATTTTGGACAAAAATCACTGCTCATTTCAAAATGGGCTTCAGGTATGGATCTAGATCAAGTTTTCTGCAGGTATGGAGGCAAAACATTGAAGTTTGCCTACTTTGAAATTTTGAGGAAGTTGAGGCTTCCTGTCTGGAGTTGGGGAAGTGGATGGTCTTTGCCATCCTAGACGTTCCCCTGGGGTGGGTGAGGAATTTCTGACCTTGATACAGGCAGTAGCTGTGCCAGTTTGGAAAGCAGGCAAGGGCAGTTCTCCTGAGGCAATACTGGACACCAGCACCTTCTTCATGTCCAGCGGGACTTGGTGATCCCCTTTCAGTAACTCGTGAGCGGGTGGCGTAGGGATTAGAGAGGCCTCACTGCTGCTTTTCCAATGGAAGAAATTCTCCAGGACTGAGACGCCTGGAGAAGAGCGGGAGATGCTGCCCTGGAAATGTCCCTAATGCTCGGGACCTTGAGGAACAGAAACCTGCACCATCCCCAGCTGTCTGCAGCTTGGTCCCTGGGCAGCACCTCTCTGGGGCTGTTAAAGCAGCTGTGTGCAGCAGAGGAGAGTAATGCAGTCACCTCCTTAAGGGCAGCGTGCCTTTGGGCCTGTGACTGTGTTTTGTATACACTGCGCACCAGTGTGTGTGCACCCCTCTCTCTGGTTCATGTAGTTTATGTTTACTGGACAGCTTCCTTCTTTCCAGTTGCAAATGCCTTGCTAGTGGCTGATCTTGGGTTTTCATGACTGAAGTGGCAAAGAATGGAACGTTTAGTATCCATATATATACACCGCTGTGATCTGCGTTTCTGTAGCATATATTGAGATACGTGCATACATGGGAAAAATAAAATGATGACAGTAGAGACGGGAACAGTTTAACAGCACGTGGACAACAGCAGGACAGCATCCCTTTACACACCATGGAACTAATACAGAGCATTGTGGTTACTTTGGTGGCTGTTGGTGTGGACTCCTTGCCCTTGCTGCCGTTAGGGTGGGATGTCTTCCAACTTTACATAATACTAACGCTTGGTCGTGCCTTTATTTTCATCAGGGCTTTTGCTGGTAACGGGCATCTGCCAGTGGCTATGACCACAGCTTCCGAGTCGGTTCTCAGCGCTTGTCCCAAGTGTGTCCTCTCCAAACTGCCTGCCTCGTCCAGCACAGCTGCTGGGGACGTGGGCACACACACCGTAGGGTCCGATGCCATGTCCCTTGCTTCTGTTTATCGAAGTCTTGAGATAGGTGTTCAGATGTCTGTGGGGAAAGCTCAGCATCTTCTGTAGTCATCTTGTCTCTGCTCTGTCACTTGTTGCAGAGTAACGTAACAAAACATTGGAGATTTTCCAAGGCAAGATATTTTGGAAGGACGTGTGTTTTTATACTGTAATGGATCGCACCCAGGGCTGATGTGCCTTGGTGACTGTTGACTTTCCCTATTGTATTTCCAAATGATGCTTAAAAAAGCACTCAGGTTCGGGTTTCGCCCCTTACAACACAACATCTTTGCATCTAGGAGTCTACAGTCAAATTTGACACCCTAAAAATATCTGTAACATTAATGGAAGTAGTAGGGATTGAGGTTTTCCACCTCTTCTCTTTCTGCATAGGACTTGCCCGTGAGTGATACTACCTTAGGGACGGAAGCAACAAAATCACCCTTTTGGAAAGGGCTCCCAAATGGGTTTGTTAATCAGAAAGTTGGCATCATTGCTACGTGCTAGTTCATGGGGCTGACCTGTGTTTAAAAATAGAGGGCCACGCTCATCCCACACTGTTTGCCAAACCTACGGATGTGGCATAAGGACGAGCTGTTGTTCTGCAGACTAGTAGCAGCCATGGTACGGCTGTAGGGGGGAGACCTTTGTTGAAGCCCAGAAGGGTGCTGGATGGAAGAAAAAAGACTGCCCACAGGATGTCCCTTGAGAGGAGCGCTGGTGGCTGTACAGGTTTCCACGCATTTCAAGGTGGATGTAAGCGTATGTGGCACTGTGGTGAGTGGGGATTTCTGCTCACGCTTCCGAGGAGAAGGTGCCTGAGGAATTTATCGGGCAATGCAGCAGGGTCAGGCTTGGGTTTTCTTCATTCCTTAGTAGAAAACTCCTTGTTCTACACAATTGGCTTTAATTTTATGCTATTCTGCAGATTGGAGAAGAAAATCCTCAGCAAGTCCTTGACATGGATAAGGAATGTTTTTTTCAGAAGCTGAAACAAATTGTGATTTTTTTTTTTTAGGAAGTGATAGTACTGCTTATGTAAAATTATGTCCTGTCAGCTTATTTTTACACATGGTGTTTTATGTTTAGCTGGACAGATGTTTGTTATGGTTTACTTTTTGCTGTTAACCAGATGCAAGATTGCTTATTTTCTTACGGCATTGTTTGAAGAATATCCCTTTTAAAGATGTTGTTGATGGGGAAGGAAATCTATCAACCTGATATAATAGGTATGTTAACCATTAGATAAAAGGAGGAAGAGTATCTTATTTTATGTGAAAATACAGTACAATCAAGACACAAGAATTTGGACAGGGAACAAAAGTAACAAACATAGAATACATTGTAAATAAAAGACAAGGACCAGTATCAGTGGGTGGAATTTGGCCCTTATTGAAGTCAGTGGGAGCTTGGCCGTTGACTTCAGTGGGACAGGATTTCACCCGAGGATGTGGCCCCTGCCCCGGGATCCACCCTGCTAGGTTATCTAGGTGCATCATTGCTTCCCGCTGCTCTCAAAGCCCTCGGCTCCTGCCGAAACATGAAGGTGCCCAGAGCCTTGGGGCGAAGCCATTTCCTACCCAAGGTCTGAGCAGCTGGGTCTTGCAGCTCGGTGTTTTTCATCAGGGAAAGCGGAGCTGAAGCAGGGGTGAGAGCTAGGTGTGTGTGGAACAAAGCTAATCTTGCGTTCATTCAGATCGAGCTTCCTCAGCTTGGAGGTGGCTATATACCATCTGGTAATGTTTCTGGAATGATTTCTATTATTTTATGTGATTAGGACTGCGTTACGCTGCAGGAGTGCTAACCGTACATTCAAAAAAAAGGCTCGTTGTTTCAAGTACGGTTGGGAGTGGGAGTGAGAGGCACCAACCCAGAACACGTTTCCTCACTTCAAAGGCAAGAAAGGCTGCTTCAGAAATTGAGATCACAGTCGGATCCAACTTCTAAGGAGGGGAAAAATCATTATCTCCGCCAAAATCACCCTTTGATACAATTGTGAAGATAACAAATGATATCAGAAGAAAGGTTTTGGGCAGAGGTGCAATGTCCCCTGTACATCCTGCTAAACCAAAAGATTGTTCCCCTGGAAAAAAATCCCACTTGTCTTTACTGAAGGTCTCTTTGCCCAGCTACAGTGAATGTAATTGGAAGTGAAAGACTGATTTGGTACCTGCTCTTTCAAAAGCCGTAAAAACGTGTAAGAGATGCTTAGGATGGTGACCAGTTGTCTGTGAGACGAAGGACAGCGCTGTGTGCGAGGGATGCAGAACACGGTGCGGTGTGGATACCCCGCCCTTCACCCAGCTCCCCATCTGTTATCTGTGGGCTGTAGGAGGTACTTTTATTCACAAGAGAGACACTCAGGTGTTCTGATGCTTTTGGGGCAGGACAAAGTTGATATCATAGAACCATAGAGTGGTTTGGGTTGGAAGGGACCTTAAAGACCATCTAGTTCCAACCCCCCTGCCATGGGCAGGGACACCTTCCACTAGACCAGGTTGCTCAAAGCCTCATCCAGCCTGGCCTTGAACACTTCCAGGGATGGGGCAGCCACAGCTTCTCTGGGCAACCTGTGCCAGTGCCTCACCACCCTTTCCCTGAAGAACTTCTTCCTGATATCTCATCTAAACCTCCCCACTTTCAATTTAAACCCGTTACCCCTTGTCCTGTCACTACAGGCCCTTGTAAAAAGTCCCCCCCAGCTTCCTTGTAGCCCCTTCAGGTACTGGAAGGTGCTATAAGGTCTCCCCAAGCCGTCTCTTCTCCAGGCTGAACAAGCCCAACTCTCTCAGCCTGTCCCCATAGCAGAGGTGCTCCAGCCCTCTGAGCATCTTCGTGGCCTCCTCTGGACTCATTCCAACTGGTCTATATCCTGCTGATGTTGAGGGTTCCACAGCTGGACGCAGCACTCCAGGTGGGGTCTCACAAGCGCAGAGTAGAGGGGCAGAATCACCTCACGATCTTGATCTTGAGATTGGCCGCAAGATCCATGTCTGCTGGCATTAAGCTGATTGCAGGATGTTTGCCTTAATTTCTAGGTCTGTCATCATTCAATAGCCCTTCTTCTAAACAAATTATCCACACAAAGCAGTTCTGCTTTATTGATAGCCATAGTACAGCTGTGAACACCTGTAGGTGTGCCAGAGGAAGTTTTAACCTGAAGTTGTCTTGAAATACATTTATTGTGGGATACTCCTAAGTTATATGTAAGCTTGAAATAATTCACTAGATTTTTATTTAATGAATAAATGCTACGTTCCCCTGCCTCCAAAATCCTTGCAAAGCAGGTGCCCAGGTCTTCTATCCCTGCAGCGTAGGCCTGTTTCTCTCCTGGAGATGCTGACCCTCCTCAGGCCCGTTCTTGCCCAAGAGGTGATTTGTCGTGACATGTGTGGCAAGGGAGGACATCAGGTTCCAGATCTGCCTTCATTTTCAACGCAGAGATGAAACTCCCATTGGTTTGGGAACACTGACTCATGATCGTTTTGCAAGACACCAGGTTTAGTTAAAATTTAACTTAAAGTTAAATGGCTAGGTGGGAAAAGAAAGGTCTGCTGTTACTATTAGGCAGTACTGTTTTGAAGCGGAGGCCTTGAGCCAGACCTTGGAAGAAACTTAACATCCACAACTTCTTGGGTGTCAGCGGAGATCAATGGAGGAGCGCTTAGGGTTAGCCCCATTCCTGTTGCGTGGGCATTGTAGAAACCCACGTGTTGATGAGCGAGTGCACATCACAGACCTGTTCCTTCTGTGTGTTACGTGGTCCAATCCTGCAAGATACCCTCCTCCCTCACCTGGATTTTTCATGTAAGAAATGTTCAGCACCTTGTAGGGTGAAACCCAGCATGCTCAGTTAATGCCAGCCCAGAGGTGCCAGCCCTGAGGAACACAATCTGTAAGTCACTGGGGTTTGGGGACACCTGGACTAGTAGCCTTGCCCAGGGTTAAATGCCTCAGGAAGATCTCCTCCGCGCTTCTGTGGTATTCCCCTGCAGCTGGTCCAGCTCAGCCTCGGGAGTCCAGCCAGGCCTGCCCAGGAGCTCTGTGCATCTCTGCAGCCCTTGCTGGCTCATCACTCAGCTTCTCCCTGATCTAGGCCATCTTCCCACCTCCTTTCCATTTTCAGGCTTAGCCTCAGCTAAACCTCAGCTGGGACTCTCCCATGTCCTGTGTTATGTCTAACTCCTCTGTTCAGGCCACTGAATGTCGAAACCTTGGCATAAATACTGACTTAGCAAAGAGTAAAATGTTTTTTACCAGTCCTTTGGCATTTCTTGATGTTTCTGTGCTGCAGAATAAACCTGTGTTTGTCCTGAAATTGAGAGTTTGGTCCCGAGTCAAACTGACCTTGATTTTCAGACTAACTTTGGAAAATAAATCCATTAACACATCTCCTGTGGGTATCTTGCTCATAGTTGGCTGCAGTTTGTGGCAGGGATTATTTTGCTTTGTTTTGGAAGGCTTTTTTTGTGTCTTCTGTAGGGTTTTTTTTTTATTTTCTTGGTGCACAGCACTGGAATCCTCCATATTTCCGAGCTCCAGACTGAGTGTCAACCAGGACCTTGGGCAGGGTGGATGAGTTAGCCCCATCGCTGTGGTCTTCGTAGGATCAGGCATTAATAGTGTCTCTACATCGCTGTGGTGGGAGTTAAGCACAACCTGGGACTTGTGTTGTCCTAGAAAGCAACAAAATTCATAGGGGATGCTCCAGTGCAGTGCTCTTTTTGACATCTTACCCCAGTTCAGAGTCCAGGACTGCCTTGTCCCTGCTTCTGGGGAGGTGGGCAGGTGTCCAGCTGAAAGCAATCCTGGCTGACATGGATTTGGGCAAGGTTCATGTGGGAAGGAGACTGCGTGGGCAAATTGACATATGAATACACTTTCTGAAGGGAGAAAATAGTTTTCCCTCTGTGTGTGTGCTGGGAATTCCCATGGTTCACCAAATGAGAGTTTTGTAAGACTGGCCTGAGGCCTGCCTTTCTCCATTAGTCTGAATCCATGTGTCTCAGGAACGTGTTCGAGAGCTGTTGGTAGATGAGACAATTCCTGACACGGTGGGACTTGTAAATCCTCGGCCTTGTTCCTGCAGTTGTAATTATTTTTTCATGGTAGGGAAGTTAGTGTAAGGCTGAGAGAAAGGGGATTGAGCCTGGTATGGAAATATAAAGAGGATTTTTGATTTTGTAGTTGATGCTGTGGTGACAGAATTGAAGCATTGGGTTTAATAGCTGACTCAGTTAATTAAGTTTCTTAGCATGTATCTTCCCACCTTTTACGCTGGGTTCTAGCCAAAGCTGTTGAAGTACCAGTCTCACTCGACCATACTGTAAATTGCATTTAGCAGTATTTTTGCCCACACTCCATTCTCAGCATACACTTGATGTTGGTGTGCAGTATACACTTCTGTTCGATTGTTGGTATACACAGTGCTACTATTCATTGGCAAGTTAATGCCTCAGTCTAGCACTGCATCTAAATAAAAGAACCTTTCTCCTTTTCCATAATTAATGAAGAAATATTTGAAAGTGCTGCTGCTGAAGTGAGGTTTAGTGGTGCAGTGTGGATATCGGGCTGGGGCCTCTTGAAGCTACAGGATGCAGTCTGAGGTGGGAGATGCCCTCCATCCTCATAGGCTGTGTCCAGGCAACCTGTAGATTTGCAGAGCAAAACAGTTAGAGTGCTGCATCCAGCTGTGGAACCCTCAACATCAGAAGGATATAGACCGGTTGGAATGAGTCCAGAGGAGGCCACGAAGATGCTCAGAGGGCTGGAGCACCTCTGCTATGGGGACAGGCTGAGAGAGTTGGGCTTGTTCAGCCTGGAGAAGAGAAGGCTCCAGGGAGACCTTATAGCACCTTCCAGTACCTGAAGGGGCTACAAGGAAGCTGGGGGGGACTTTTTACAAGGGCCTGTAGTGACAGGACAAGGGGTAATGGGTTTAAATTGAAAGTGGGGAGGTTTAGATTGAATGTCAGGAAGAAATTCTTCCTGGAGAGGGTGGTGCAGCACTGGCACAGGTTGCCCAGAGAAGCTGTGGATGCTCCATCCCGGTTCAACGACCAGACTGTATGAGGCTTTGAGCAACCTGGTCTAGTGGAAGGTGCCCCTGCCCATGGCAGGGGGGTTGGAACTAGATGGTCTTTAAGGTCCCTTCCAACCCAAACCATTCTGTGAGTTGCTGCTGAGAATCTGATGTTTGCATGACACACCTTACAGGGGAGGGCATCCTGGAGTAGCCGTTCCTCTGGACTGAGGACTTATCAGGTGTTGGGGTGCATTATGTATGCTCCTGCAGCGTCCTCAGGTTTAGGGTCATCCTGGTAGTTTGGCAGAACTGGGCCATTCACTTTTAAAGTACTCATATGGTCAGAACAGAAATGCTCATGGGCATTAAACAGTTGAATGCAGGCTTTATAGTAGTGATTCTGGTGCCTGGAGCCAAATCTGCTGGTAAAAGCCTGGTAGGTGCTTGTCAGTACCAGCTCTGTTGCCTGTGGTCTTTGGAGTGTGGCTCTGGGGGAGTGTTCAAAACTTCTTGGTTCTTGTCACGAGTGTTGGATTTCCTTCAGTGGAGGCCCATTCAGGGTGAAGAACTTGCCTCATTACAGCTCCCCCAACACTGCTTTGTTTTAGTACATGTTTTTTGGTGTATGTGAATGCGGAGTAATACAGCAGGTCCTATGGAAACATCCTAGCTGTGGAGGGCACCATATTATCCAAATGCCAAATTTTGAATGATGCTGGGATGAAGGTGGGATGGTAGGGGCTGAAGAAAGTGGCTACAGCCACTGGGAGCAGCACTCTGAAGAGGAAGGTCAGGGACGGGTAATCGGAAAGAACCGGGGCATGAAAACGTTGGTGAGCCAGCCCAGTGAAACCTCTGTCAAAGTGGGAGGTGGTGCCCGTTGACTGGAGAGCAGCAAAGAGGAAAGTGAGCTTACCAATGGGACTGGCAGGTTCGCCTGACAAGTTATTTGAGAAGAGGTACAGGGAAGGTGGGGGACTGTTGGGTTTTTTTACTTTTAAGGTTAAAGGGAAGAATGATAGCTCTCCTTTATCTTGACTTGAGAAAAGCTTTTGATGGAGTGCACACTCAAGGTCATTTAAAAAAGTGAGGACTAGCAGGAAACTGGCATGGTGCAAAAGGGATATTTTAGTGAGAAGTCAGGGACTGGGAGAGAAAACCAGACACTGCTAGAGGACATACCCGCTGGAGCCCGTCGTAGTTGCTCTTGGGATGCTCTTCTTGTGTCTTCTGATGGTTTCTTTTGATGCAACAAGTAGAAGGCTGCTAATGCTGCTGCTCAGAGTGTGGTTTGGAGGTGAACAGTTGCAGAGAGGGCAAGGGACTGCCTGTGTCTCTGGGGCTTGGATCGCCTACCTCTGCAAAATGAAGGCTGAGAGGTTATGACTGATCTCTGAAGGTACACTGGAGTAACCACCTGAGTGGGGAAGGGCCACTCTTGGCACAGGAGCATGTGAGTAAACACTGCCTACTGAAGTATTTTGGCTGGAGAGTAGAGGAGTGTTGGGGAAGCCTTTCAGGAGTGGAGATAAGGCATGTCGACATTTTTAAGGGAAGGCCTGATGTTATGCCATGGTTGCCTGTGGCAACTGGGGCTAGACTTGGCAGCATAAAAAGCAAGAAATTCCTTCTAACGCTGTGCTCATGGGTTCAGGTGATGCTGTGAGGAGGAGCTGTCTAGCAGCTTTCCAAAGGCAAGGACAAGCTTGAAGCAACATACTTAATTTTTTTTCAGAAAGCATAAGACAACATTTCCATAGCCGGCCTGTGTCCAATGACATAAATCTTGAAGGGACAGGCTCCCGCATGGCACTGGTTCCACAGATGTCCTCGGAGCTGACCCTGCTACTGGCCATGCTGGTTTGACCGATGGTAGCTTTTAACGAGCACCGTTACTGTCTCTGTTAGGTGGACACCTATGCGGATGGTCGAGTTTGCCTGCGCTGCTGCTTGTGGCTGGAGCTTAGAGAGGGGCAGTGTCCCAGTGGCTCTGTTTGACTGGAAACGGGGTCACTGACTGTAGCACATGGTCGTGTTGTGCTCTAGGGAGAGTGGTGCCTTATTCTGGGATGTAATGCTCACTTCTTAGTTCACCCTGAGACTTAAAATGTATGTATATAAGTACATATCTCTCTGTATGTGTAATTTTTTTTTTATTCCAAGCCCAGCAAAACCACTCTGAAATCTGAAAGATGGTGCTTGGTGTTTTTGGTTTGACCAGTCTGTGGGTTGGGTGGCTGTGGAGCAGGTGGGAGCTGGGGTGCAGGGCCCCGTCTCCCCCAGGATTGCGCAGGCTTTGCAGTGTGACTGGGAGTGGAAGCAGAAAACACTTTGGGTTCATTTGTTGTGATTCCCTGTGCTAAGCCCAGGTAAAATGCTGAAGGAGACGTTTTGCTATGTAAAAAGGTGGAAAGTGGGAAGATTGGTTTGTTGAAATGTAACAGGGCTGCCGCAGCGTACCTGTGCAGGGATGCTGTTTGGGGGGGGTTATCCTTGTCCAGGTAATGATGGCAGCATCTTTCTTACAGGCCCAAACACAGAGATGGAGTGTCAGAAAATTGTCAATTTTGGAAACCAGCTTCTTCGCCGGAAAAATGTGGACTGCACTCAAGAAGACAGTCGGCTCTCACGATGTCTCAACACGTTTGACTTAGTGGCTCTGGGTGTGGGCAGCACTTTGGGTGCAGGTGTCTACGTACTGGCTGGAGCTGTGGCACGGGAAAACGCGGGACCTGCCATCGTTATCTCCTTCCTGATTGCCGCCTTGGCTTCAGTGCTGGCCGGACTCTGCTATGGAGAATTCGGTGCTCGTGTTCCTAAGACGGGATCAGCTTATCTCTACAGCTACGTGACTGTAGGCGAGCTGTGGGCCTTCATCACAGGGTGGAATTTAATTCTGTCCTACATCATCGGTAAGTATGGTGGGTGCGCTGCAGGACCCTAGCTCTAGTCCAGGATGGCAGCCTAGTTTGTAAGATCAGCCTTGTTTGGGCACCCTCATTACTGTTACCAAATAGATGCTGCGCTCTCGCACTCCCCAAGGATTTCAGAACCCGTCTGTGGGTGTGTTGTTGGGGGCTGCTGTCAGCCAGTGAGGGGAGTGGTGTGCTGTGGGCTGGAGCTGGGTTATTGCTGTCGTGACTTACTCTGAATCTCCATGTCATCCCTTTGGTGTCCTCTGGCTGCTGCACACTTGCCAGGGTGCAAATTCGTGTCCCCTTTCCCGAAAAAGAAGCCGCAGACGGAAGGATGCTTTTACGCAGCAGCATCTGTACTTCTGTCTCATCAAGGATTAATTCCTTGTCCCTGAGACCTGTTTAAAGTATCTGGAGATCAGAGTTTTGTCTCATGAATGGCAGTAGGATTAAATTTAGGATGATCTGCAGGTTCACAGTCTCTGAAGCATCCAAACCAAATCCCTTCTAAGCCTTGACTCCCACTAGGAAAGGCCTTGGATCAAGCTCAGAGCACACAGCGTACAACTCGGCTGATACATTAAAACTAAGCCACACTTTGCTAATTAAGGAATCGTCATCTTCTCAAGCACATTCTGAGCACGCTGCTTGTCATCATGCCTGTAATTAAGGCTGCAACCAGCTTGCCAGATGAGAGTGAAGACTTACAAGTTAAAATGAAAACTGATGTTGTGCTAAATTATTAAAGGGAGAAGTTTGGGGTTTTTTTTAATGCGTTTTATGGGTTGTGTGTTACCTTGGAGCTTGGTTCCCATGATGCTGGGAAGGGTAAGATCATACCAAGAGTGATGTGGTGACATGGCAGCTGCTTGTCTGAGATTGCGCTGGCTCTGTTCTGTGCTACCTGAAACCTTTTCCTCCTCCTCCTTTCCGACTTTTTTTTTTTTTTTTAATAAGAAATGGGAGGATGAAAAGCCAGAGTTAATTAAACTCATCTCCTTAGGAAATCTGAGTCCTGTGGTTCTTTTATGAATCAGGCTCACTGCAAGGAGGGGATAAAAATAGTTTTTTTAAAAAAGTAAGCTTATAATTTCCTCCAGACTTCTAAAATAGACTCTATTTAGGCTACACCTAGAAAAATTGAACAGACTTCATGGTGATTTATCTTCTGTTCCAGAAAGGTGATGATAAATTGTCTCCTCCATGCTCCTCACCTAGTTGGTTATGTGGCCCTTCCCACCATGATACTGGACCACCAAAATGGCTGACAGCTGTGGATGCTCTCCCAAACCCCGATTCTGCAAATGCACTGTGAAAACATTTACGTACTGAACGTTAAACTCCCAGGATCTGGGCTGAGGCTGGTATTGCTGATATGCTCTCCCAAAACCCGATTCTGCAAATGCACTGTGAAAACATTTACGTACTGAACGTTAAACTCCCAGGATCTGGGCTGAGGCTGGTAATTGTGATCAGATACTGAACGTTAAACTCCCAGGATCTGGGCTGAGGCTGGTATTGCTGATATATATATATTTTTTTTTTTGCCCTCTCATAGTGGCTTTTGAACCACTGCCTCAGTTTTTATTTCAGAGTTGGCTGCTCAGTGAATTATCACAAGGCAGAAAATTCAAGTAGGTATTACCCATTAATGTGTTCAAACACAACTTTATTACTTTTAATGCAGTCCTGTGACAAAAATGCATGTTTGTATCTGGCTTCCTTGTAATTTGGGAGGAAGGGTAGCTAGGCAGGAAAAACAACGGGGGAGGGTATGAGCTATAGCAGGCTTCTTTTCTTTATCTTACTCAGTCTTTCTCCTTGGGCTAATTGCCCCTCTTGTGAGTAAGGACAACTCCCAGCAACTTTGGGGGTGTGGAGGAGAAAGATATGTTGGCGGGCTACGCTGCAGTTCAGAGCTGGGGGTTGAGAGGGGCAGAAAGCCAATTTTTTTTTTCTCAGTTGTGCTGCAGAAAATGCCAAACCACCGAAACCACGTGGGGTGGTGGGAGCCTGCATCTGTAATGGACTCGGCCAACTTGGTGTTTTCATGCTGAGGTTCTCAGATGGTGGAAGAAGAAATCCTGGGGTCCCAGGAATAGCTTGTAATTAATTGAAGTTACTTGGATTGAGGGCAGACTGGTGTTGGGTCTTGAAGTTGGGTGGTGAGCAAAAATGGCCGTGCAACTCATTGGTTGTGGTCTAGACAGAAGGAAGAAGGTGTCCAAGACCAGGATCTGATGTGAGCTTAATTCTTGGGTTTGGGGAACCATGCCAGATTGTGGGAAGCATTTCAGGAACTGGAAACTGGTGGGAGCCGGTAATCAGATGAGTCACAGCATCCCTGGTGAGTAGGTGCTGCTGGGATTTCCTGGGACACGCGGTGACCTGGCCTATGGCTGCTCCTGCAGCGAGCCCTGTGGCTGGGCTCAGCATCTCTCCTGGGAGCCACGTGCTGCAGGCAGGAACCACCTCGACCTGGCAAATGTCTTTGCACTGTGCTCTCTCCCAACAGCGAGATATTCTCCAGGTGTCTGCAATGCTGGAGGAATGTCAGATTTCCCCCACTCCCTTAAGGTTGTTGGTAAGAGAGAGTTCAGGATAAACAGCTGATAGTTACATGGAACTGGCATCCAAGCAACTGGCATCTAATAAAACACATGCAGGAGCTGCTTGTTCCTGTCCTAGAACATGAAAATATTAGAGCCAGGACAAAAAAAAAAAAAATATAGTGCTAAAAAGAAATAGTCCCTTCCCTCAAACGATGCCAGTGTTAAGCTGAAAAATGTAATGTGGTACACAATGATTTTTGGAGTTTTTCAAGATGAAATTGATGGCACTGATGTCCCACCTCTTTAAAAGCATTTTGCTGTCTCAGTGAACAGAAGAGTCTCCCAACAGGCCTGTTCCTCAGCTTATTTTTATCCTGTTGCCAAGCAGGACTGGGGCAGGGATCATTCCCAGGTGGGTGCTGCCCGCCGCAGCTGCAGAGGGTTTGGCTGTAGGTGAGCAGGGACATGGTTTGACGCGACTGCAGGTGCCGAGGTTGGGACCTGAACACGTGCACGCAGGTGAGTGTGTCAGGACAAACTGTTCTGGGTAGAAGGGGAGCCCTGACGGCCTCCTCTGAGGAACTGCTCTGCAAACCAAAACCAAACCAACCTCTTTTTTTAACTAGGTAATTATGTATAGCAGTAATTATATCATGCAATTAGATGCTGTTATATATAGCGTACTGTGTAAGACATGGGAAGTGTAATGATAGCCAATTTACTGCAGGAGAGGGAGAAGTTGGCTGTTAACCAAACCTACTTACTTTATACAATGCTGTCCCTGTCTGTTGGTAGCTCTCCACTGTTACTATGGCAGCTCTCTGGAAGGAGTCTTCTGGCCCAGACAGTGCCCCAGATTTGGTCATCCTGAGACACCAGGATCAGTCCTCATCCCGGCAACCTGTGTGTGGTTTGGTGCTCTTGGGAACCACAGCAAACAGCAGTCCCAGTGGGGGAAGCTTAAGCACTTGCTGCAGGCAGGAGTTGTGCCACTTGCTGGGATCATCACCATTGTCCTGCAGTAGGCTGACTTGCACTTGGATAACCTGTAAAGTGTATCTGAGCCTTTTATCCTGCTCGGATGCTGTAGCGCCGGAGATGGCGAGCAGACCTGCATGTTGCTGGAGTGCAGAGCTTACAGGGCTTGGTGAATGTTGCAGTCCAGGCTCTGCTGCTCCAGCATTGCACTGCCGGTGTCCGGCTGGCTTCTGTAAGGTCCTTCCTCTGCCTGGGCTGCTGTCACCCGGCTGGGGCTGCCAGGGATTTCTGCTGGTATGGGAAGAGACTCAGACCTCTCTAATAGCAGAAATTACCAGGATTGGGTAAGTTCAGGCTGCTGGGTACATAAGGAAAAAGTCAGTCTAGGCTGTATTTTAAGGCAAAGTCAAGATTTACTGAGAAGCCAAACTACTATAAGGGTGTTTTCATCTTGTCAGCTGAGTAGGAGTCTGAGACCCACCACCTGCACGTGTTACCTTGATGATAACGCAAGGTGCCAGGCGTGAAGACAGAGGAAAGGCTGCTTCCAGCACCTGGGGAGTGCATGCAAGGTTTCTTCGAGGCTCTCCAGGGCAAAAAGCCATGCAAGGTGCCCCCTCTTTGGAATGTGTGCCAGCCATGAAGGGTGATCTGCATCATTTCTGTCCTCTGGCAGGAACCTCGAGCGTGGCCAGAGCCTGGAGCGCAACGTTTGATGAAATCATAGGCCAACATATTGAAAAATTTTGTAGAAAATACATGACGATGGATGCTCCCACAGTGCTAGCACAGTACCCAGACATCTTCGCCGTGGTGATCATCATCATCCTAACAGGTAAAACATTGGGGAGGTTTGTGAGTCTTGGACCTCCTTCTGCAGTTTCATTGTTCGCTTTTGAAATAGGCTCAAAGTCCCTTATTTATTTTGGATATTTGCTACAAGTGTTGGATTGACCTGTATAGCTGCTGTGGAGTTAGCACAGGGCATAGTCTGTTTACGAGGTTTTTAGAGTGGAGCATTGTCGATATCTTTTGAACCACTTTTAAAAACTTCAATCAAATTTTATTTAAGGAAGAAAAGAAAAGACGACTTGTTATCCTCAATCAGGTATGGAAGTTTAACCCTTCCCGTGACAAATCCTATCACACAAGAATTTCATTCTGTTGTTCTGTCAACGTTATTTCCACTTTGATAATGTGTCAATTTTTGATGTCTTGAGCCAGGAAAGTGAGGGGGAAAAAAAAAAGACTCAGTAAGAATGTCATGTACTGCTGGTGGTGGTTTGGGGGTTTTTTTTAAATATACATGGGCTTCAGTTTGCAGCAATGAGTGCAAGACTCCAGAGCAATAAACATGTGATAAAAGAGTCAGGTCCTCTTTTCTTTTTTCTAAAAATTTGCCAAGGCTTTGATCAGAATTTGGAAAAGTTTTGAATATTTGTAAAGTTAAAAATCCTCTTGAACTTTAACCTCTACTCCAAGTGGATCTTGCAAAGCGTTGCCAATTTTAGGCAAATTTAAAAAAATTTTTAAAAAATCAACGCTTCTCATGTACCCCTCTGTGGTTTCCAGAACACAAAGACTGCAGTGTCACCCCAGCAAGGTTATCCCGACACTTCCCCCTGATGAGGATGGCCGTCTTGCAGCGTGAGCTGTGGTCATGGGAACAGACTTCACAGACTGTTGCTTTTGTGTCTGGGTTTGCATTTGGATCTGGGACTGTATCAAGGACTGGTGAAGTCAGTAGCAGCCTCTGTTGTCAGGATATCTGAGTGGGAGAGAAGATTTTCCTCTTTGTTCATTAGTATGGAATAGGAATTGCTCCAGTTGCAAATTAGAATCTGGTCTTTCACCTGAGATACAATTTACAAAATTTAGGATTCCTCACTTTAGCACTACCATGCCATAAAATTATACAGGTTACCAACGGCTTTATTTCCCTGCTTGAGGCAAATTCCCTCGATTTTAATAAAAGTTCAAACCATTCCGTTCTACAAGCAGCTGCTGAGTGAGAAGCTTTAGTCCCAGATACAAGCACTACAAGCTTTATTTCTGCTTGCACCATCTTGAGCTTCAGATTTCTACAGGGTACCTTACAAATTTTCCTGGGCAGGTGTGCAGTTTTATCAAACGCTTCCCTGATGTGGCTGTCTCAGCTTATTTCCTGTTTTAAAAGAAAGAAAGGTGAGTGGAAGGGGTGCTCCCCTCCTCTTGAAGTGCCTTGGAGTAGCAGTAAGGACACCCTGTTGTGTTTCACTTCTCTTACAGGCCCATGTGAAGTCTTTTTACCTTCTCCCTCAGCCGCTGCCATAGATTTGGGTTCAAGGTTTGGGTTAAAGATTGGGGTTCTTGAAAATCAGGCACCTGAAGAGCAAACATGACTTACCAGAGTGTGTTGTTCTGAGAAGCTGAGTTATGCCCCAGCGTGATGCTGGTTGCCAGAGCCTATAGACATGATGTTCTTCAGATGAATGCTCGTAAGACCACAGACTGAAATCCTGCTTTTGCTGAATTTCCTGGCAAAGCTCCCTCTGATTTAAATAGGAGCAGGATTGCCAAGATGCCACCTTCTTTTCTGCCTTCAGCACTAGGAGTAGCTGTCCTCCTGGATTCAGCCCTTGCTCATGCTTTTCACTGCTTTTAAGTAAAGCTAAATGCTGTTCATAACTTCTGCATGTGGCCAAGACCTCTAAGATGATGTTCCTTCATGAAAAACTGCCTGGGGTCCTTTCAGTAGGTCTCTGGGTGGAGTTTGAGGCTGTACCTGGGTGGCACAGTGTAGCACCATGAGGTGACCAGAGCTGGCGTTGGAAGTGCTGGAAGCAGCTTAGCTCTGTTAGCAAAGCACTTTACCAGGGGCACGTGCCAAATGTGCACGGGAAGGTGTGTCGCATCCCCCAGTAGTAATGTCTGAGCTGGCATCCTCGTCCTCCTTCGGGGTGAGTTAATCCTGCCCTACCTGGGCTCCTTGGCTCTGGGGAGAAATGAGGTGTGGTAAGTTGGGCAGAGCACAGCATGAACAGAGCCAGGCTACTTCTGCAAGCCCCCAGCGCCTGCTGCTGGTGGTAAAATACCTGACTGCCTGTCTGCCTTTTTTTTTTTTACCCCAGGGCTTTTAATTTTTGGCGTGAAGGAATCTGCCCTGGTGAACAAAGTGTTCACCTGCATCAACATCCTCGTCCTCGGCTTCGTCATGGTCTCTGGCTTCGTGAAAGGGTCTGTTAAAAACTGGCAGCTGACTGAACAGGACATTTACAACATCAGCCACAGTGTTTATGCAGAGAAGTAGGTTGGATCTTTTCTTCTCAGCTCTGAAATTGATGCATTTTCAATGGGGGTAGTTTGTGGCGTGATTTAGGAAACCAGTGAATGGGATAGCTCCCTCCTTTGCCCAGAGGCTGAGAGAGTTGGGCTTGTTCAGCCTGGAGAAGAGAAGGCTCCTGGGAGACCTTATTGCACCTTCCAGTACCTGAAGGGGCTACAAGGAAGCTGGGGGGGACTTTTTACAAGGGTCTGTAGTGACAGGACAAGGGGTAATGGGTTTAAATTGAAAGCGGAGAGATTTAGGTTGGATATCAGGAAGAAGTTCGTCCCGGAGAGGGTGGTGAGGCACTGGCACAGGTTGCCCAGAGAAGCTGTGGATGCCCCATCCCTGGAAGTGTTCAAGGCCAGGCTGGATGAGGCTTTGAGCAACCTGGTCTAGTGGAAGGTGTCCCTGCCCATGGCAGGGGGGGTGGAACTAGATGGTCTTTAAGGTCCCTTCCAACCCAAACCATTCTGTGATTCTGTGACATGCCTCAGGAACAAAGCTAGTTGCCGTGGGTGTTCGCTGAAAGCAGGCTGTGTTCATGAGCTGAAACTGATAGGACATAGGCTGTGTCAGCGTGGGCCTTGCTACAGAACTGACCGTTTGCAACCTCGTGACCAATACAGCATCCAAATTTGAGAGAAAAGAGCTTTTTAGACAACCTCCTACTATACCAGGCTGGCTCTGGGGCCTGTATGAAGTCATAGCTCAGTTTCTTGGGACACTTGGGCAATATCCTTGTGGCACTGCTGTACCTTTTGGAGACTTTGTCCCAAATGGATCAGTAAAATGAAGGCAAGTTGTACATTATTTTAATGCACTGCAGCAAACAACTCATGAATACATTTTTAATGACATTTGCAGCTTGGCCAAAATTTTCTCTTCCTATATAGGATCAAAATTACGTAGCATATAAGGGTTGCCAGTGATACAAGGCTCTTAATTTTTGCTGTACAACCCAGAGTGAGAGCCTTTAAATATCTCCATGTACATCAACTCAGTCCTGACTTGCTATCTAAACCCTTTGTGCTGGCGTGCAAGGAAGTACAGTTTTGGCAAAATCTGGAGAGATTCATAAATGTTGCATGAACTGAGTTTGGTTTGTGTACAAGCTCCTCTCTGTAACATTCAGCCTGCTGCAAGCAAATTGGTTCTATAGAAAAGCTTCCTTCCCTGCTGCTGTTCCCATGCAAGGAGCAATTAGTGCAGTAGCTTCAAAGTCTAACTGTAGCTCTTTGGCCCGTAGCACTTACTATTTTTGTATAATCTGTCTGTGGTTTGCTTTACTTCATCATTATTTCCAGAGTAATCCACACTTGGGTTGTGCTATTTCTGCAAATAACAGCCCAGTGTTCATCTAAGTCTCAGCAGAGCTTCTACGAGAGAGTTCAGATGCTTACACCTGATAAGACTTGCAGATTTGGGATTTACTCTAATTTGATTGCCTTAGTTCATCTTTACAAAGGCTTTTCTCTGAGAAAGTGACCCAAGTCTCTGCAACTGAAGGGTGTGTTATACATGACTCCACACAGGCACTTGGATCTGGGGTCCTGATCCGGAGCGCACTGGGATCAGTAGGTGTCTCTGTGTTGACTCTAATGAGCTTTGGATGAGGCTTAGCGAAGTATTTGGTGCATCGTGTGCAGGCTCCTGTCCTCCCTCAAGGTTGCAAGCAGGGTTTAGGTATGAGCTTGGCACAGTGAATTTTGGAGTTGGGAATGGAGGATTGGGTGGGTTTTAGACAGTTGTGGCACCCTGTACTGCTCCCTGATGTCTGCTCCCCTACACTTAGTGCCTGAGTTCATCTTAGGTCAAACATGGGTGGTTTATATTTTTCTCAGTCTCCAGTTTTCAGAATTACATGCTGTGCTTTTTTAAAAGCTTGTGTTTAAATGGACATGTGTTTCTACACACATGCACTAATATTAGGAGAGGAATTTTAATATTCATGTTATTTTCTCCCTGTCATAGCCAAGACATTTTTATCTGTCCCAGGAAACAGGTGTTGGGAACAAACCGTGAGTCATTTTTATGCCGTGCATTCCCCAGGCTGCTGCAGGCCAGGCCAAAGCTCAGCAGTGGGTAGGGCTTTGCATTTTTGCCTAGTATTTATATGCAAGTGTGTGAAGGGAGACCCCTGTTCCTTTGAACTCCAGCTTTGGATTTTGTTTTGAGCTGTATGAATAGTTTAGTTACTCCTGCCTCGGCAGGATGACTTCTAACCCAGTGCTGTGCCTTTCAGTCAAACACAGGAAGGAGAGCTCTACGGTGTTGGAGGGTTTATGCCCTATGGATGGAAAGGAGTCCTCTCTGGGGCAGCCACGTGTTTCTACGCTTTCGTGGGGTTTGACTGTATTGCTACTACAGGTAAGAGGGAAGATGTCTTCATTCCAGTTACGACCCTGGTCGCTGGTAGGTTGGCTTATGGTAATGTTGCACAGCACAGATAATGTGTAATTCAGGTCACTGCATTCATCATCCCTCTGAACCTCAGCCCAAAATACACTTTTGGCTCAGCTGCTCCGAATACTCAAAGTGCTGAGTGTTTCCAAGTCCCTGGACACTTGAGTGTTGAATTCTAGCTGCTGTGGCAGGCAGCTGGACCATATAACCCACGAAACGAGCTTTCTCCTTTTGCTTGCAGGGCCCAGTCCCGTGGTTGGTCGCTGATGATGCTGACCAGGTCAGGCTCCACAGAAAACACAGCCAGCTTTACCACTTAGGCAAACAGGGAAGGCCGAGGTGCAGATGCTTTGTATGACTGGTGGAGTTTGAACCTCTAACTCCAGATGATGCTTTAATCAACAGGTTATTCTGGAGTAGGGTTCTTCAGTGCCTTCAGCTGAAGATGCTCTGCTGGCTTGGAGCATTTAAAGTGCCAGAAAAAGAGGGAGCTTCTGGGGAATCATCCTAAAACTGTGCTTCAAAACAAGGGGGAGTTCTTATCTTCAGAGGGTCAGAGATCTCCTCAGAGAGAAACCGTCAGCATTTTAATTTTTCTCCTGGCTGAGAAGAATCTCCATTCCCTGGAGAAAGGAAGGATATCCTTAATTTCACATTTGGCAAGAGCTGAGTTGCTTCAGAGCTGGAGTGGAGGGAGAAGGATATCATCACAAAGACATATAAAGCAGTACTGCCTCTTGTTCCAAGGCATTGGAGAAGTGCTGACTTCATTCCTCCAGCCAGCCTAGGGCCTCTCCTTGGAGGAGAAACACATTCATCTGCCTTTGACTTGTAGGTGGATGGGTCTCTGCTTATTGGTCCATTCTCCTGAAATGCCAGACCTCAGGAGCTCCTGCTTGCAGAGAAAAGCAGCTCTGGAGAACAGGGAACGCTCAAAGCTGGTTCTTTGCCTGAATTACGTTGATTTTTTTTTGCTCGCTTTACACATTTTTCCCGACTTAGTTGTTGAAAATTTTCCATAAAAGCCAGAGGAAGCCCTTTTTTCAAGAGGGACTTTTAAAGGTCCGTATGATTTCCAGGGGCTGTACAAAGCTGCCTTTCCCTGGAACTGGACACCTGTGGTGCCATGTTCACTGCGTAGTAGCTGTGGTGGAGATGCTAACTGAAACTTTCACCCAGAGAGTTCCCTCCAGCTGCACCATACTTTCTTGTCCCATCATTTGTGATCATTGAACTCTCCTTGGGGCTGCACCGTCAGTGTGGTAGCAGCAGTAATTGGTGGTAAAAATAATCCTTTTTGGGGAAAGGAGTATTTTTAATCCAGTTTGTTCCTGTGCCTGAGTTTACAAGGCCTCCACAAATGTTTGTCAGGAGTGACTGGAGCAGCAGAAGTGGGAGCAAACCTCCCGTGGTATGCCGCGTGAATGGGGCAGGCCATCAGCAGCATCATGGACAAACCGTGCCTCACTCGCTGCCCACGGAGCCTTTGAAGGCCCTTGTCAGGATGCCCTAGGTTGGGATAAAGTTCTTGCTCATCATTTAGCTGATACTTCAATTTCTTTCTTCTAGGCGAGGAGGTAAAAAACCCTCAGAAGGCCATTCCTATTGGCATCGTGGCATCTCTGCTCATCTGCTTCGTGGCTTATTTTGGTGTGTCAGCTGCCCTGACGCTCATGATGCCTTACTACCGGCTGGACACCAATAGCCCTTTACCCAATGCCTTTAAATATGTGGGTTGGGATGGAGCCAATTATGCAGTGGCTGTCGGTTCCTTGTGTGCACTCTCTACCAGGTGAGACACTGCTCTTCCTTTGTGTATCTCTCAAGGCAAACATGGATCTCCAGATCCTTTAAAAAAATGGTGCATGTCAGGGCCTTACCTTCACTGTGTTCCCCTGGGTCGAGGGAGCAGAGACCGGGAATGAAATTCAGAGCTATTGACTTCAAAAGGACCAGGATTTCACCCTGTCATAGATTTCAGAGAGACGCTTGAGCAGTATCACTTCAGAAACTCCCATCTTAGCAGCAGACCCAGCAGGTGCATGGCTGGAATATAAATCTGGATTCAGTGACTATGTCACAGAGGCAGCTCTGTAGTACAGGCACGGTTTGCCCACAAGACATCCTGGCCTGCTGAGTGTAGGGCAGACCAGGTAGTGCTGGGTGCATCTTCTGGAGCATATGGGGCTTACCGTGTCCAGGGCTGTCCATCTGCAGGTTGGCTGCAGGACAGCCCTCTTTTTGGGAGGCAGGGCAGACCCAGAGGCAAACTATGTCGTGTTCTTCTGTACTCGAGAAACGTATTGTTTCAGATCAACTTAGACATACTCAATTGGGTGAGCATCTCAGAGGCCCGTAGAAGTTACAGCTGTTTTGCTTCCTGAAGGTCAAGCTGTTCTTATGCCCTGTGGCTAAGTTTAAGTGTTCAGAATTTCAGAGCTGCACCTCAGTTGCCAGCTATCAGCAACGTGGGTGTGCGGAGGGAGCCCTTGAAGGAGAAGTTGAAGTGAACGAAAGCCACCTGTTCTGTTTGTACTGCCATAAACTTGCTTTCGTTTGCCTGTCTGTGCTCAGCAGGATGTGATATAAGTAGATTATTTCCCCCTTCTGTGTCCTTAGTCTCCTTGGCTCCATGTTCCCAATGCCTCGAATAATTTATGCTATGGCAGAAGATGGACTTCTCTTTAAGTTTTTGGCAAAAGTCAATGAGAAGAGAAAAACTCCAGTAATTGCAACAGTGACATCAGGGGCCGTTGCAGGTAAGACCCAAAGACTTAAACGAATGCATGGAAAGGAGGCATAAGCTCATCCAGATAAGTCTGCCTGACTCTAGCCCACTTCCTAATCGGATGTACAGCACAGCATGACTTTCCAGAGCATGCCTGGAGGGGCTGGGTGAGCATGAATGGCTCGCTGTGTGCCTGTCCCTCTTTCTCAGAGCTTATTGCTGACATCCTGTCTCATGCCAAGATTTGCCTTGTCTGCTCCCTGGGTGCTCTGCTGGCCTTAAAAATAATTAATCCCCTGCAAGGGGGCAGCCAGCAGTGCCCCAGCATCCTTGTGGCCGTTGGCCTGGCTTGGCTCGGAAGACACCCCTGCGCTGCCTGTGGGTAGCAGCTCGGCAGAAGACGCCAGAGCAGCCGGAGGAAGGCAGATGGCCCCCGTGGCACGGGCGTTCGTTCATGAGTTAGTCACAGCTGGTAGCTGTCTTGTTCTCCCCTTCCTTCTCCCACCCCCCAGGAATATGGGAACTAAACCTCCCAGACGGCAAGGACGAGCACCTTACCCTCTTCTTGCAGCCACCCCCTTCCTCGCGGTGCCTAGCGAAGAGGAAAGCCTTGCTGCTTCCTCGCCACCCTCTGCTGCAAATGCAAGATGGGCTGTCAGCGCAGGAATGTGCTGTGTTTGGCAGGGTGTTGCTGTCGGACTGGCTCCGTGGGCTCTGAGCCCCTGCGGAAGGGCTCAGCTGCTGCCGCCGCGGCCTGCAGAGCCTCCTTTCTCTCACACCTTCCTCTTCCGGTGGCCTTGGGCCCAGACTGGGGGAAAAAAGCCAGATAAAGTAAGAAACCAAGTGTTTTGCAGTCCCTTCAGTTCTCCTCAGAGCAGTCCATAGCACAGCCCTTGCCAGTGGAGTGTGAAGGCTGGGCTGGTAGGCTCCAGGTGGTGTGTTGAGGGATAGGCTGGGCAGGCTCAGCTGCGAGATCCCTGCGCTCTTGTACGACCAGAGGGCATCCCCTGAGTGACTGTGGCGTCTGTCCTCTGCTTGGTCGCTTCTCCTTCTGAAGGCCTTTATACGAAGGTCTGTACAACCAGGGGTTGCCTGATGTGTAAGCAGGGTTAATCCCTAAGGGCTGGCAGTGCACACCTTTTCCTGGAAATGCCCATGACAAGGCACTCCTAACTCAAGATGGTCCTGTGGCGTGCAGAAGCCTTCACGTACCAAGTCCTCCCTCTCCCCATCCCAGGACAGCTCGAGTCCCCCTGCCAAGTCCTGAGCAAGTCACACATTTGCTGGATCGTCATTAATGCTCCTGAGATGTGCGTGTTCTGCTGTGGTACTGATACTTCTTCCTTCTGCCACCTTCCTCTCCTACAGCTGTCATGGCCTTTCTCTTCGACTTGAAAGATCTTGTGGATCTCATGTCCATCGGGACCCTCCTGGCTTACTCCTTGGTGGCAGCCTGCGTGTTGGTGCTGAGGTATGGATGTAGAAACAGCCTCTCTTGTACTACACAGACAGAAATGCACACAGCGAGTAGATGCCCTCATAGTTTCCATGGATTCAGTAAAACCATGAACATCTCCAGCAGGATCAGTGCCTTACTCTGTTAGAAGTCCTGAGCGCCCATGACTTCCCTAACCTAAGCTGAAAGTCGAGTATCCTCATTGTTTGGCACCTTACAGACAGTGGCACGCCCCCCATGAGGACTGTGCTTTGAAGATCGTGTTACTGATAAATCACTTTCTGTTCCGTGGCTTGGTCAGAGTCTGGTGGAGCCTTTTTACAAGCTCACAGCAGATGCGTTGGACCATCTTGCAGCAGGTGCAGGGACGACGCTGTACTGTAGTTCGGTTGTCGTGTGCCTGTGCTGTCCTCCCTGCCCCTTTGAAAATCCTTGCTGATTTTTCTTGCCCTTCTTTTCCTTTGATTTCCCAGCCTTCTCTTCTCCACACAGCCAGATGTGGCTTCTTAATCTGTTTTTGCAAACTGTACCTATCGTGTGGCATTTTCCCCACTGTAGATTTGCAGAGCTGAAAGCCTGTCTCGTAGCAGCCCAGGCAGCTGATGTGGTTACCCCCTTGACTACCTGATGAAGTAGCAGTGGAACTGTTTCCAAAGCTGCAAGGTGCTGCCACCAACACCCTGCTGTGGCTGGGCCCAAGGATGTCACTGCATTTCTCAATGGGCAGTGTTTCATAAATGCCCTCGTTGCATGTGCCCACAGAAACGATTTTAAGGTGTCTTTCAAAATGGCCTTTTCCCGTGGTCAGGCTTGTGGCTGATAGTCACAGGCAAGACCTTCTGTGAAAGAGCTGAGCCTGGAAGAGTGTGTATGGATCTGTGTGTGCGTCAGGGCCCCGTTGAATGAGATGCTGTGCACGCTCACCACAAAAAATGACCGTTCTTCGTTCACCCTTCCTTCCCTGGGTGGCAGCAGACAAGCTGGCAGAAGAGACTGGGGTATCAGGAATGTCACCGCGTGGTGGCATATTGCTCCTGGGGGGCAATATCTGCTCGGTTGTTAGCTCAGCCACCTCCATGCCAGAACGCAAGAGCTGATTCACCACAGATAACCCGAGAGCTCGGTTATGACTGTTCGTCAGTCCCCCTGCTGCTTCCTCCTCTGGTCCTCACTGCTATCACCCAGTCGTGTTTTGGTGACACGGGTGATCAGGTTTATGAAAGCGAGCACCGTCCCGTTTAAAACACTGACGTTACAGCCAAGCTGTCGGTGGTAATAGCTGACTGCATTTGCTTATGTCATGATGACATTATCCCTTGAATTTCCCCCTGAAACAGAAAGGTGCAGACATTCTATGTACCTCTTCTGGTGCTACAGTGATCTGGGGCAAAGCCATGACTTTCTGTGTGGCTTTTAAAGGAACAGTACCCTGTGCCAAACCAATATGCTCTGTTTCATTTCCCTTTTCCTAGGTATCAGCCAGAGCAGCCTAATTTGGCATACCAGATGGCTAGGACAACAGAGGAGACGGATAACAATGAGTCTGTGAGCACCAGTGAGTCACAGGCTGGATTTCTGCCGGAGGAAGAGGAGAAATGTTCCCTCAAAGCCATACTGTGTCCCCCAAATTCAGACCCTTCCAAATTCTCTGGCTCAGTGGTGAACGTCTCAACCTTCATCATTGGTAAGCCCTGGGCAGTGAGCCAGCTGGTAGGTCCTTGTACTCAGCATGGTGGGAAAGGTCACCTCCTGGCTGTAATTTTGATGAGCTCTTTTAATGCCCGAGATAACTGAAGATCTGCAAGATTAAATGTATGACTTGAAAAGAAGTGCGGATGCACATGGGGAAGGGCATCTCTCTTACACTTAGGTTTTTCATGTGTTGCTGTTTTGTTTGATGAGCTTTAAGATTCTGCTTTGCCTGCTTGTGGCTTTGTTTTCTTTTTTTAGGAACAGGAAAAAAAAAAATTAGCAAACTTTTGGTGTCTGTTCACAGGTTTCCTTATCGTGGGTAGCTGTATCCTAACTGCCCTTGAGCCAAGCATTCTGATAAAGGCTGTATGGATTGTTGCTGCCATCCTTGTTCTTGTTGTCAGCTTCATTATATGGAAACAGCCTGAAAGCAAAACCAAACTCTCCTTTAAGGTAAGTGTCCTGGGAGGTGTAGCTAGAGAAGAGCTGTCTGGGAGGTGGTTGGGGGAGGAAGTGCGTGTTGGCCTGTTTCAGAAGGGGGGATGTGCTGGTTTTGGCTGGGGTAGGGTTCGTTTTCTTCACAGTAGCTGGTGTGTTTTGGATTTGTGCTGGAAACAGTGCTGATAACACAGGGATGTTTTAGTTCCTGCTGCGCAGTGCTTACGCAGAGTCAAGCCCTTTTCTGCCTCTCACACCACCCACCAGTGAGTGGGCTGGGGGTGTGCAAGAAGCTGGGAGGGGACACAGCTGGGACAGCTGACCCCAACTGACCTAAGGGATATTTCATACTGTATGTCATCATGCTCAGCATGTAAATCTAGGGGAAGAAGAAGGAAGGGGTGGGATGTTCGGAGTTAGTGTTTGTCTTCCCCAGTAACCATTACACATGATGGAGCCCTGCTTTCCTGGGAATGGCTGAACTCCTGCCTGCTGATGGGAAGTGGTGAATGAATTCCTTGTTTTGCTTTGCTTGTGTGCACAGCTTTTGCTTTACCTGTTAAACTGTCTTTATATCAACCTGTGAGTTTTTTCACTTTTACTCTCCCGATTCTCTCCCCATCCTACCGGTGGGGCAGGGAGCAGCTGTGTGGCTGCTGGCTGGGGTTAAACCATGACAGGGGACTTGGCCAAATGGACATGGGAGAATATGAGCATGATGTAAGCCTTTCTGTGCAAGGCTGCCAGTGGAGCTGATGGTTTGAGCTCTCTGGCTAGCGTAGCTGTAAACTTTTCATAGTCTGTGCTCTTTGCATAAAGGGATGTCCTAGCAGAGCTGAGCTCAGCCTCCGAGTGTGGTTTCCTCTTGGGGTCTAACCTCAAATGTCAGCATAGGTGCTCTGCTGCAGAGCACAGCGTGGTTTGGCAAGCCTGCTGCTCCGCTGTGCCCCATGGACGTGGAAAGAGGGGCTAAAGGGTTTAGCTGAATGGTTGGAGAAGGGAATCAGGAGGGAAAGCCATGTTATTAGATCAGAAGTGACAACAGAGGACTTGGGAAGAGATGTAAATGGTGCTGGAGTGCAGGAGAAGCTGGGAGGGCGGGCCCTGGTGCAGAGATAGGGCTGTAAGGGAAGGGCAGGACAGTGCTTTTGAAAGCAGGTGGTTATAGGATGTGGAAGAGACAGAGACCAGAGGAAAAGTGGGTGGCTTTTAAGGGCCATGTCACATTCTGGGTACAGAAGGCACAGAAGGCGGGAGAACCCAAGAAGCAAGCTGGTGTGTGAGGATCAAAGGGGTACTCCCTAAAAGTGCACTTAGGCCCTACTTAGTCTCCATGGAGACTAAGGGATGACCATTCCCGAACAGCCTTAAGTATGAAAAACTCATTTTCCTGCCCTGTCCAAGCACACCATCCTTTCTATATTACAAAAACACTGGGATTGTTTTTTTTTTTTCCCTGGTATAATCCTGCAAGTCATGTTTTATCATACTGATTTCAGGCTGTGTCCCCCCAATTTATTAAATTAGTTTTAGACTCTAATCCCAGCCTCCAAACTGCTTTCATTTTGACTGCTGTTCAATTACGGTTTTTCAGAGTGAGTTCTCTGATTTTAATGATTTGGTTCAACCAGAGTTGCTAAGGTAGTGTTTGCAGCTCATCTTGGGATTCTGGTCCCAGAAGTGGAAACAGAAGTGTCCAGGAGCAGAAAACCTAGTCAACTAAACTGTATTTTCTAAACTTGCTTCTGAGGAGACTGCTTTGCCTTACACTCAGGATGTTTTTACCTCCTTTCTTTCCTCTCAGCCCCTACCCTGTCTGAGAAAAAAAACCCAAACGTGTCACTGCCAGATCTGTAACAGCTGTTTCTTGTCTCCTTGTCCTTTAGACATTTACAGCCTGACTGTCTAGTGATTTTTCTCCAAAGTCTCTCTGGGAATCCAAGGCTGACTGGTTTGTTCCCCAGTTGGTTTTCTGTGTTTGTTTTTAATAGGTAATTTGTCTCCTTTCTCTCATCTTTAGAGACCTTACCAATCTACCAAGAGATCTCAGAGATGCCTATTAATAGTTCAGAGAGCACTTCTGCAGTCTCTGGGTACATAACTCACCCGCCTAGGGAGTTTCATTTGTCCCTACTGACTTGCCAAAGCCTAATTTACAAAAATAGTCTTCCGTTTTCTAATTTGTGTGCCCATCCCCATTCTCTAATGATGTGAACAGCTGCTCACCATCATTTTTAAAATTCTTTTTTTGGTGAGGCTTAAATCAAGAAAGGCCTACAGCATTTTAGCCTGTTTCTTTTTGTAAATCTCCTTTTTTTCCTAAGGAGTGAAATTCACTTTCCTCTTGGTTTTGCCATATTCACAAACATTTCTGTTGTTACAATTTGTCCTGCCTGTAGTTGTACTTACATGTCTGTGCTATTTGTTTATATTCTGATTTTTGCATTTTGGCTTTACTGGCTCCTTCCTCTTTGTATCTCAGATCATTTAGGCATTTTTGGTACAGCTGCACTCATCTCTTACAATATTCCTGGTTTTCTTCTGCTCTGGGATAATTTGCACTATATTGCTTAATTACCTGGGTACCTGCTGGATGAAGTTCTTCAGGCCCCTCCTCTGACATTCCCCTTACCTTCTTTCTCCTGGTCTTCAGTTAGGTGCCTGTCATGACAGAGTCCTTGGTTTTCCTCTTTTCTCCTTCCCCCACAAGTATTTAGTGTTGCTGCTAGAATTTACCTCTTGCCTCCTTCCAGACCACAAAACAAGGACAACCATTCTTAAAACAGGTGACAGCAACATTCACATCCCTCTCCCGTGGTGGACTGACATCCTGCGTTTTGGTCTAACGCTGCCTTTTCTCAGATCTGGCAGCTGAAGAGTTGGTGTTGGCCATCACTCACCGTTTACAAGGGATGAGATGTTCTCCCGTACCCACTGATCTGCCCTGGGGGTGTAACGTGTCCCTCTTTCTTTTTCAGGTACCTCTTTTGCCCCTTCTTCCTGTTGTGAGTATTTTTGTGAATGTTTACCTCATGGTGCAGCTAGACCTAGGCACATGGATACGGTTTGCAGTCTGGATGCTCTTAGGTGAGTTTGAGAGATTAAAATATGCCATGTTCAAAATTACTAAATTTTGTTAACCATAAATTTATTACAGTATTCCTGGGGAGGGATTCTGCATTCTCATCAACCTGGGGCAACCTCAGTGACTTAGCTGAAGCCATTTAGGCTGTGCCTCAAGCCTTCAAGGGTCATGAAACCTTTGTGAGGACAAAACAACAACACATGAACCATCCTTGTCTCGAAACTGGAGA